>NC_020495.1:28818597-28840353 GCF_000184155.1 Fragaria vesca subsp. vesca | reverse complement strand
TATAGCGTAGTGAGAGTAAGAGCTTAGACTCACCTTATGGCGCAAGGTCTTTCACTAACACGCACTGAGATCAACTACGATGAGATATGCTCTCCTAATGGATGTCATTGAACTCCACTACTTTGTCAGTTTGGTAGTTTCCGAATAACTGAACATGCAGCCTATGAATGTGGTCATAATAACATCTCTATGGGATCAGAGATATACATGAAGATCTTAAACGGACTTCATTCATCCGAATCAAGTGGCTCCAAACCACAGGAGCATGCGTTTGCTAAATGTATTGAAAAGCACATGGACTCTACTTGATTTGGAAGGGATATGGTGAATTATGCCTTTGCGTGTTCATTCCGGATTTACATGGACTCTTGATGGATCAAGAGATGCCAATATGTATCAACATCCGAAGAAAAAGATCTTGGGAAGACATGGTCTCGATAAGGCACTCGATGACTGTATTGATGATGATTTCATCAATCGGCTTAGGCGCTCTATAACTAGTGAGGCCTACATATACTCCCATGATTAGTCAAGGTCTTTGCTCTAAAGAGAGATCCGTTGTTTTGTCTAAAGCAAGATGACAAATATGTGTTAAGAGATGGAGTTCCCATCTAAGTACAATAAGACGTATCAATGTACTCAACACAATAAAGACTTGACATCTCATTCGCTATGAAAAGTTGTAAAGCTAAGTGTAGCTATGCGCCCACGCAATGCCAATGTAATGGCAGTAACTCCTTTTTCAATACTTAATGGTATGAAAGGTTGAGGCTTATTCTATCCCTACATAAGAAAGACACATCAATAGCGAAATCAGAATCTGCCAAGTTTCGTAGGTCAAGCTCCACGGGACTTACAGGAAACCTCACTCACTGGAATATGGTAAAATTGGTACCATTGGAAAGGTCTAGGTGTCTACTTTCCAGGAACACCAACCATTTGATCATACTTATCATATTGAGTGAGTTATGGCCGTTTTCATAAAGTAGGACGAATCTGTCCGAGAATCTGATTTTTGCAAAACAGTCAACTTCGACGGGACTTTGTGAATAGCTCCTGACGAACCAGAATGTGTGTAATATATGGTTGGAAAGAAAAATGTGTCTAGTTTCCAAAACCATTTACGGTTCGTTCATATGTATTTCCTAGAGGAAGTTATGACTGTTCTAGTAACTGAAGGTCATGCTGCGCGGAAATCTGATTTTCTACACGAACTTATGTCTTGAGTTCACAAGCGGCCTTCTCCTCAAGATCTAAGTGTAAAAGATCATTTTTGAGGACAATACGGCATGATTTAGTTAATCATTGCCTAATGCCACATTTGAAGACATGTTAAAAAGCATTGACATGCTAAGTTGTTGAAATTTCCGTGATTAGTAAGAATCAGGAAGAGCCCTATGATTGATGTAAAGATCAGGGGGAGATGCGAACTTCAGGGGGAGTCTATAGCACATACATACATGTCACTATCAAATGTGAAGGGTGCGTTGTACTCTTTTTCTCCTACGATCAAGGTTCAATTTTTCTCCCACAGGGTTTTTATGACTTGACGAGGTTTTTGACGAGGCAACAGATCAGCACCATCGGCATATCAGCGTGCGGCACAAGAGGGAGTGTTCTAGGATATTCTCTATGTGTGCCTTGGCCTTATGCCAATAGGATATGTAGTTAGACTAGATCTATGTATTCATATCCTTACCATATTGGTATTGTGTAATTCCCTATATAAAGGGCTCCTATCAATAAATAAGATGATGACTCTCTTACTATCTCTTTGTCTCTACACTTTATCCTTTATCAATCTTTGATTTATACGATTGGATTTTATCATATGATTGATTTGGTTAGTCATGCATAGCAAATTATTGAGGGGTAAAAATCAGTTGTTGTAATTAACCTAGCTAGATATTTCGTTTTCAACTGGGTCTAACTTCTTTGATGTCTTCGGGCGTTGAGAAAAAAGTTTTGTTCTTTTAGGCTTCTTGAAAATATATTGTGCGCCTCTTTTCATTTATAGATAAACTTATGAGTTTCAACTGAGAATTATTGATTCACTTGTTCCGTGATGAAATCAATTGATAAGTCAATCAAACATCATATTTCATTCATATCAGTTTTTCATTGTACGAGAATCACACGCACTAGTAGAAATAAAGGCTTAAGCGACTGGAACAAATCGTCGGATAAGTGCCTATTTTTGTCGCCATACGACTTAAGTGACGAAATCGGCGTCGCTTAAGATTCGTCGCATATGACACGTCTCATAGGCACTTAAGCAACAAAAACATATTATCCATCGCCTAAGAAAATGGGATAGGCGACGGGACTGTTTATGTCCCCACAGATGAAGGCAATGAATAATTACCTTGAGCGACGACTTGTTTTCATCGCTGAAGTTGTTCAGCGACATATATTATTCTGTCGTTTTACTGTTAAACGACGAAACTTTTTAGGTTAGCGACGAGTTTGTTTTCGTCGCTAGATTTAATGCGACGAAATAATTACCTTCAGCGACGAATTGTTTTCATCACTTAAGTTGTTTAGCGACGTATGTTATTCTATCATTTTACTGTTAAGCGACGAAACTGTTTAGTTTAGCGACGAGTTGCTATACCCTTATGCGACAGAACACTTTTTGACGTGTAATTTTTACCCTTAAGAAACAGAAATAAGCATCTTAGGAGACAAAATTTTCATTGCTTAGGTTTTAGTTTTTTTGAAAAAAAAATTTATTTTATTATTAAGAGATATAATAACTCAAAAATATATTACTGTAAGTAAATAATTAATTACTGTAAAACCAAAATAAATTAACCGAAATATTTATATTACTAATAAAGTTATCGTACCGACCAAAACAAATAATAGCTAGTATTGTTTGTACAATTATTTAAACTAGAAAAATCTACCGATTTCCTAAACTAATCGGAGAAATGTCAAGGCCCCTATCATCATCGTCGTCCCAAGGTTGTTGGCTTGGGACCGAGGGTGATCACATTACTACAACAAATCTCAGCATTTGTGACCAGCAAAGTGGTCACAAAAACTAGCAATTTTGGCCATTAAATGTGTTTAGTGACCAAAAAAAGGTGGTCACTAAGTGGTCACTATAGGCTCGTCACTAATTCTCAACAATGACCAGTTACAAGACTTGGTCATTAAAAGATTTTATTTTAGTGACCACCATAATCTGGACACTAATAGAGATAGCAATAGTGACCACATAATTGATCACTAAAGGGGTCAGATGTATGTCACTGAAAGTGATTTGGTCACTAAACCTCAAAGACATGCACATATTAGTGACCATATCGACAGGCCACTAAAGAATTGACCATTAAAAAAAAAAAATCTGCAAATGACAGTAGCCTTTCCTTTTTAATTTTGGTCTCCATTCATTCTAAAAAAATTCTTGGTCTCCTTTACACATGATGACATGAACATATGTAAATAATGATGAATACTCGATCATTAAAACTGTGAAATACAAATTAATTAACAGCCTACAACCCTAAAAGAAGCCATCTGTGCAAGACTCTTAATTATATGAATGCACTACAACCTTACGAATTTTCACCATTTTGCAACAAAAAAAAAAAACATAAAAAGATTTGAGTCAGTTACAAGGAGAACGTAGAAAAGATGCAATAATGAAAAATGGGTAATATATATAATCATTGCTGTACTCAGATAGTTTATACATGAATAACCATATGACTATTTTCTTCTCAGAAATTTCATTATACAAAGAGGCAACATAAATTTCTGCAAACAAGGGGCAGCGGGATTTGAAAAGCAAAAAACACTTGCACAACTACAACACAAACTAAATTCAGATATTGACAATCATTTCTCCATTTGTTATAAGTAATCTTATTACAAGGACCTGTATATACTTCATGTAAACATAAAAGGCAAAGGGGTTATAAAAAGCAAAAACAAGTGAGCTACAGAAAAATCTAGATTTGGAGATTGGTCAAAGGTTGTTATTAATAGCAATGCTGATTCAGAACAAAAAAATTTGCAAAGCTTCAAAGGTTCACTGTTCCCTACACTATCATAGTATCCAATAGCCATGCAAATCAAAATCAACAAAACCATCCGAAGAAAAAGAATATCAGAAATAACAATCACTTCAGATAGTATGCACGTATTTGATTTACAAATAAGCAACAAGTATGGAAAAGAGGACGTAATACATAAATGTGATGCTTGGCTGTAAATTCAGGTACTTACTTGAGGATACAACCAACACAAAGAGTACCAATCTCTCGGAAGTAGAACCCGCTAGCATCAACCTGTTTGAAATCTGTGAAGTGAGAAACCAATGTAAAATGATATATTCAGTACTTCAGTCGATTCACCAACTACTTATGATACAGAAAATTCAATTTTGTAGTTCCTTTTTAACAAAGCAGATTAATAGGAAAAATATACAAAAGATTTTATCACCTCTTTGCTAATAACTGGACCAACGTATGCACGCACTAGGATCTGTTCCCACATTGACTTTTGGGGCTTTGGCACGTTCAGCTTGTTTACGCCCCCTAAGAAAACAAATAGATGACCCAACTTGATTATAACTAGATTCCACTGATTCAATAGTATATGGCTGAATTCAGTAAAGTTATCAATTGATTGTAACTTGATTGTAACTATGTTAAGGTGAATTTAAGATCATTGTTACGTACAATTGATATTCAATAATCATAGGCATTGGAGCGAAACTTAACTTACTGTACTCGAGCCAACAAGTAAAAAAGCCTTAGTCATCATCGCATATGTAATTAACAATGTCCTGCTCAGATTGATTTGGCAAGAAAATGTCATTGATAATTTCATTGAATATATAACAAATCTATAACTTCATAACTTCATTATACATATAGAGTTGGTGTTTAAATTATAAGACTCTGACAAGGGGAAGGGTTTGAGAGTGTTTGGCTTTAACCAGTGTTTTGATATATGGAAACTTCTGTATACATGACTGTCTATGTACAACATTGATTCGTGTAGATAATAAGAAAAGCAATTGAAGAGTGGATATCACTTGTTAATATAAGCTTTGCTTCAAGCTAGAATATCCTAGCCAGACAAGGACAGTAGATCAGTTGGCAAGAACACAAATATCATGTTCACGTATAAAAGTTAACATGCAATTGCAATTGCAATTGGCAATTCTAATAATGAAAAAAAAAAAAAAAATCCTAGTCTTGAAAAGCTGGTCCATGCTCAAACTACTGCAAATTTATTTTGAAAAAGCAGACATAAAAAATTAAAAATTAAACTGAGAACAAGCACGTGTGAGGGATCAAGACAAGAGTCACCTGGATTTTTTCACATGGCTTAAGAACAAATGTATTGCCACATGTAACTGCAACTGAGAACATCTGCAAAATCGTGGAAATATTACTTGGGAGGAATCTCATGTCATAACTTTCACAAAATACACAAGTAAGAGTGTTAACTAGACTTGTATGATTAAAAATGAAAACTTACTATGTGTACGTAAACAGACGTAAGTCCCTTAACTCATCATAGACTATAGAGGAGACAAAAAACAAACAACCAATAAAAAGAACCGAGCTATATTGCAGCCATACCTATAAGGAATCATAGATGGAATGTTGAAGGGGGAAATCCGAACACGAACACCAAGGGGTTCCTGATGTAGTACGTATCAATGTCATAAGCGCATTGGGAACAAACTCCCCCATATGTAGAGTTGCCATCCAACAACCACGTTCAACCACCTCTAAAGAAGAAAAGAACGGCATGTGACCCAATTTTTGGTTACATTAATCATAACAGAATAACAAAAACCACATTAATGCATGTGCAAAAACTGACTTATACCACGGAGCACATCACTACACTCAGCACCCTTCAATGTCTTACCCTGCTCTATGGTGATATTCATGGCAAGTTTATCCTGAAAATTTGTATCAGACATTGAGATTCATAAGCTCATATACCATGATAGAATGATGTGAAACTCTACACCCATGCCAGTTGCAATTATAGGCAGTATTCCAACTAGAGAGTCAAATGCATTAATCTTTCATAGCCAAAACGATAAATAATACTTGCACCAAAGAAAACAATACTGAAATTGATCTGTAATGGACAGTTAACTCCATCATCTCTTCTCTGTTATCAACTATTGTAGTCGATCCAAAAAACAGATATGATGCAACTGCCACAAGAAAATAAGAAGTTTTAATTGGTTGATAGAAATCCTACCCAAACGACTTAATGCCAAAATCCAATTGCTAGAACCCTTGATTGATGGATCGAAAGGTCTACACTAGAGTCCTATTTACCCAGTTTTTTCCAACTTTAGTTAGTCTTGGAATCGCTCTCAAAAAACAATATGTTTATCTAATAACGACATCAAACCTAATTAAAAATCAAGCTAATCAGCCTAATCCTAATCAAAATTGAACAATAACAATAGCAGCATCTCAATTAATGAACAAATTTACATAATAAGTAGAGAAAAAATAACCCCTGGAAGAAAACGGAGGAAGGTCTGTTACTCACGGCGAAGCTGACCCCTTGAAATTTTGTCGCCCATGCTGATTTGAAAGATTGGTGAATCAAACCTCAAGAAAAATTAGGGTTGTGCTTAAGCCTTGCGAGAGAGAGAGTGTCGGAGAGAGACGATAGCAGAAAGATCCAACGATTAAAATATCGTTATTGGTGTATATATCGGTCCTTTAAAAAAATGAGATTTTGGATATATCAGAAAAACCCAGGAAAAAATATTAGGATTTTAGGAAGAAATTTTTTTTTCTGAAATATTTAATTTATTTAATTTACATATAAATAGTACAATACTCAGACCAAGACACATGACTCATATAGTATGAATTATAGTGTTGAATATAATAATCATATATGTATTTGGAGCAGCCGACTATTTCCCCTATAAGTGGATAGTAAGGATGAACCCAACTGGATAACTGATCACTGACTTCCGCGCATTGATTATAACCATAAACATTATAGCTATATTGATTGTTGCCTTCTTAGGATTCATTTGAGGTTCCAGTTTTACTATATAAACTGATAGAATCAAAACTTAGCGCAACTGAAACAACATCTTGATCATCATTTGGACCTCTAGTCCTCCTCCCATACATGGTATCCTCTTGCGCTCCATACCTAGTACTTCTATAGCCATGATCATGGGAGGGATGATCGTAGTTTTTTTCAGATGAAAAATTGTTCAATCCACCAACTATAGAAGATTGTCCATATACAAACTCGGTATTTCCACCACCTTTTCCGCTTCAACAGTCTTCATCATCATCTGAACTATCCCGAATTGCTGTGCCGCCTCATGCATCATCATTGTCTAAATTATTTTCTGGGTTTCCAACAACTTCTTCAGATAATACCCTTTGTACGTTGATTCCATTGGCAGTTGCAATTTCAACCACTTCAGGAGGTGGATTGTCATCATCATCATCGAGGTGAGTAGGCATAATCCAAGCTTAAAGTGGATCAATTGTCAAGACCCACCCCAAATTTTACCCTAAAACCTGGAGTAAGTCCTGCGGGGACCACTTCGAAGGAAAATTTACTGAAAAATTAGGCATAACCTCCCTTGAAAATAGACAACCTTATCTTGAAAAATTCAGATAATTCCTATACCAACACATCCAACCTCAACACCTGGAGCTACCCGCTCCCCCACAACACATCCACCACACACAAAAAAATAATATCATCTTCTAATCCAACACATAAATATCCAATTTATATCATACACCATCTTTTGGATAGATCCCAAATTAATAAACAAAGACTTACCACACAACCGAACTATTATACAAATAATCTCAAGGTAATCAAAGCTACTAAACAGTAGCGGAAGCAAGAAAATATGGTAGTAGGTTAACATGTAACCTACTGATGAAAGGTGGAAGAGATGTGGGTGACTATGCCTCGCCTCTAACTAGTGCCAACCCGAACTCTGCAGACTGGGCATTTTAAAACGAAGGGCCCAGAGGAAAACATTTGAAACCGTTAGAGTGAGTGGACAAAAATAAATTAATAAATAAAATATTTATGCATTCCCATTTTAATTTCCAAAGAAATTATGCTGCATGCGACCGTCAAAAACGCTCAACACAAAAACTGGCAATTTCATGACTAGCTCCGGCTAGTCTCTATAACTCAATAAAATGGAGCCTCTCGGGCTCAACTATATATATATAAACATATATGCGTATGTATTTACACCCGTCAGACTTCTTGTATGAATCCTAGAAACAAATTAGAAAAATAGAAATTCATACAAGGCTACGACGCTTACGTCTAACGCTCACGTCGCGCCATAATGAAATTTTTCCTCATTATGACCAAAGCGGACGGGTGTATATATACGTGTGGACTCCCTATATGAAAACCTAAATAAACCAGATAAGAAAGTAGTTTTCATATAGGGCTATGACGCTTGTGTCTAACACTCACGTCACGTCATAATGGAATTTTACCTCATTATGACAGACCAAGCACGTATGGCTAGCTAGCATTTATATACATACTATACTAAAAAACATCCAATATACATATCCACCGAAAATCTCATTTTCGGTAACTCTCCAAAGGAAGAAAATTGTCAAATATCTGAGAAAACAATAAATCTCAACAAAAGAATAAATGATCAACAACATAATACATCGCATGCTCTTATATTAAAAACAAAGTCCACTCACAAATTAGGCCTAAGCCTGATGTCGCTCCGAGGCTTTTTCTGCTCGGGCCTCCTCTTGTCCTGTTCCAAATATATAATTAATTTCCCACTAAAAATCCAATATTTACAAAATAGGCAAAATTAACCGAGAGCCATAAACACACTCATCAATGCCTAACTTCGATACGGTCAACACCTCAACACTTAAACCAGCAGCCTTAACTACACCCTTCCACAGATTTTACGACTTAAATCCAACAGCAGGATTCTACCTTATTAATCCGCCACAGTTACTAAACTTTAAAAATTCCCAAATCTATCCAAAACTCTTCCAAAAATTCTAAAATTCACATCAATAACTCCCATTAATATAACCAATCAAAAACCATGAAAATCCCCTAAACAGCGGCAGCGGCAGCGGCGGCCGGAGGCCGACTTCGGCGACCTCCAATGCCTACCAAATTTTAACAGCAGCTTCCTTTCAACTCCCTCTACAACTTTCTTAACTAGCACAACACCCAATTCCAAGCCTAACTATGCCAATCGAACGAAAACATCCAAGAAAACCCTAGAGCTCCAACACCAAATATCTCCTTACCTAGCTCAAGAGAGGGTGAGACCTTTGGAGGGGTTGCTGCACGGGAGGAGGGCTTTTCTTTCGAGCCAAGCAACTCCGGCTATGGCGGCCGGAGGAGGAAGTTCCGATGACAGGAAGCTTTGGACAGTCAGACCTTTCGGGCCCGATATCTCTCTCACGGCAGCGCTAGGGAGACTCTCACTGGTCTAGGATGGGAGCTGGATCGGAGGCCGACCGTTTGGGACCAGAGCAGCGGCCTACGGTAGCCGGACGGCGGTGAACTGAGCGAAGGAAACCGGCGAGTCGGGGCAGCTCGGGAGAGGGCTCAGGGAAGAGGGAGAGAGAGAGGAGAGAAAGATAGGTGAAATGGTTTTTGAGCCTCCACACCCCAAACCGGTCCAAACTTAATACCCCCTATAAAACAAACCCAACTCCAAAATAACACCACAACAATTATACCCTAATAAAAATTACCTTTTACTAGCTAAAATTAACCATTTTTACCGTCGTCACATTTTCTCCTACGAATAAATCCTTCGAAATAATCGTCCCCCAAAACCCCGCTAGGGACCATTTAAACTAAATACTCATTTATGAAGACGGTAAAACTCTTATTATTGCTAAGCTAGTAAATAAGGTAAAAAATTTAAGGGTCGGGATGTGACATCAATGAAGTAAATCGATATAGTTGTTCTTCTCGAGACCACCACTCTTCATTGGGATACACCTCGAGGGAATTACTTCTCTTTTGGAAATCACTCAAGACCCTCACTCTTCATTAGGATATACCTTGAGGGAATTACTTCTATCCTAGATATCACTCGAGAGTCGAGACCCACATTCTTTATTGAGATACACCTCGAGAGAATGACTTCTCTTCCGGATATCATTTCAATTTTTTTTACATATATTTTTTTAATATATCAATGATATATCCAAAATATCATAAATATCGGAGATATATTTGATGGTATCGAAGAAATACCAGGGAAATATCGTAGATACAATGGAAGATAAGATATTGACCCCTATAGATATATCGGTACTGAGAAAAAAGGTTCGAAAAAGGAGATATCGGATATATCGCAGAGATTTTAATCCTTGGAACACAAAACTTTTAGTGGAAGAATTCGTGATATGGCTGAGTTAACTGTTCACTTTTTTTTTTGGCACAAACCACGAAAAATCCCACATCTACCGATGAATTCTATTTAAACTATCTTTGGTCACTAATTACTCTCTTAACACGGGGATTCTAGAGGCTCCTTAATTTGGTCACTAACGCTAAAAAAGTTACTTACCAAACGGGCCAGGTCACTATATGTAAATGGTAGGTCACTAAAACTTATACAATAAGCGAGCTTACAATTTTTATTACCATCAAGTGTTTTAGTGACCAGTAGTTTTTGTTGGTCACTAACTCTATGTTATTTGTGACCATTATAATTAGGTCACTAAGAATTTGGTCACTATAGCTCAGTATTGTTGTAGCTGTAGCCCTATTCGAGCCATGATTTGATCCATTTGCAACTTCAACACTTGAGAATCTGTAGCAAACTGCTCAGCGATCTTTTGGGCTTTTTCGGCCTTCTCTTGTGCCTTAGCCGCCTCCTTTCTAGCAGCCACTATCTCTGCCATCGCCTCATTATTCGGTCGAGAGCATGAAGGGGAAAATGTTGACCTTCTGCTCTTCTCTGGGACGCCTGCTCGTCCAATACCACGAAGGTAAGACCCTTTTGTTTCTCCTATAGCGTTTTTCACAACACTTAGTTGAGTTGGCCAGTCCGAAGGAGGTAGCTGATCCGGTGGGGTGTCCGGGTGTTGAGTGCTCTGCAAAGTCTTGACAATAGCAGCTTGTTCCTTTAACTTTTCCTACAATTATAAAATAATATACACAACTCAAATTATAATGCTGAGATACCAAATGCATGCTCGCAACCTTGTTATTGTCAGTATTATACATCTGTATAGACAATATAATAGTAGAAAGAACATAGCAAAATAGAGTCCGGTATTCATCAAATCTCATTAAGAAACTTTAGCAGAACAAGTGAAGATAATCCATGCTTAAAACGAAAGCAGTAAGACTAGGAAGAGGATAGTCTGTTTGAAAGCAAAATAGGCTCAACAGAAGCTAAAGGCAACTAGAAAATGAAAGCAAGTTTGTTCAGAATAAATTAAAATCCAATTAAGGGACAATGCAAATTTAAGAGGGAAGAGAGGATAAGAGGGATGATAGCAGCAGAGTGACGAAGCCACTAAAAGAGAAGACAAGCACTAAACCAAAATCTGGTAGTCCTTAACTGCTTATGGAAGAGTAAGTATGAATCAATGCCTTGGAAGCATCTAATATTCCTAAGCTACAACTAATATACTTCAACTCATTGGTTTCCTTAGGCAGCCAAAACTATCAATACAATTTTCACAACACACACAATAGCATATGGCATATAAATTTGAATAGTAAATAGCAAACGAGTAACCCTCAGAAGAAGCAAATACAACAGGTACACTAATCAGTAAGATTAATGAAGTACATAACTTATGCAAAAACAGCCAACTGGAAAGCAATAAACCCAAACCATTGTTATTTGTCATTGAATCCACAAATACACAAAACTACTGTAAGTAGAAGAAAAAACACTATTCAGATTTTCTGCCTTGTTTTTCTTCAAATAATGGGCATAGAATACATCAACTATCTAAAAGTCAAGATGTGGACTGAAGATCAAATTGACACTATGTAACACTAGTGCCAACCAATTATGAACCAACATCCTCAAACAATTTAAGAAGAAAAGAAAATGTTTCGGATCTGTCTTCACTCTACAGTACAAGTACAAGAATTTCAAAAATGCATATTGGTTTGGTGGCTACTGCTGTCTCTCACATATATTGAAGACATCAATCCTAAAGTAAACTAACATTAACAAAGTCATCCATGATCCAAATTTCCAAACCAAATATCATTACATAAGATGAGAGCAATTTCAAATTCAATAATCCCCATAAATGTAAACAACCCAGAAAAACTAAAACAAGAGTGTTACTGCAAGAAGTACCCTTCTACCTTAATATGCATTAAGGTGCACTGATCGGACAAAGAAAAAAATACATAAGTAGTAAAAAGTGTACAATTGAAACCAATAAATGTAGATTTCCATTTGTACTATATTTTAGGAAGCTATTAAAGTGCAAACTTCCACAATCATAAAACAGTATCTGGAGAAGGCAGAGAGCCTCAACAAAGTAGCATATGCATTCTTAATTCAGTAAAATCTGTTTAGAGCATATAAACATTGAGAAGATTGTTACTGATCACCCAACTAGAATATGGTTTAGCAGAAAATGCATATGGCATATAAATTTGAATAGAAAATAGCAAATACACCAAAACCCAAACCATTATTATTTGTCATTGAATCCAAACCATTTATATTTAAACACTAAACCATTATCCTTAAGGTATTAGGTACTGATACTTACATAATACTCAACAGCTTTAGGCTGGTTGATGTCGTATGTCACCGGGTACACATCAACCACCGGTAATGAAGCACTCTTATCCCTAAGCTCGGCCACCCAGTAAATGATAGGTTTCCTCCTTGAGTGGTTCTCCAACTCCTTCTTACCACGGTTGTTGGATGTTGGCAACCAATCATCTCTGCACAAGACCAAGTACATGATCAAAACAAGGTGTACAAATAACTCCCTACAAATCTGATCCTCAAGCTCTCATAAGTTTCTATCTTGGTTGTTCAAACCAAGTTCAATCATAGAACTATGCAATTACTTATATATGCCTATATACTACTAAGACTAAATTAGCAGTCAAAGTACCAACTTCATTGCCACAAACACAAGGCCAAAACTCAACAATCATATCAAATTTTAATCCAAATTCCCAACTGTATGCAGTAACCAAAACTCATGCAATTCAAACTAAGATTTAATTATACCACATAATCAAAAACCTTGTTGTACAAATAACTTCAAGTCATACCACATAATCAAAACAAGGTGTACAAATAATTATAATTCATACCACTCATGCAATTCAAAGTACCAACTTCATTGCCACAAACACAAGGCCAAAACTCAACAATCATATCCAATTTTAATCCAAATTCCCAACTGTATGCAGTAACCAAAACTCATTCAATTCAAACTAAGATTTAATCAATACACATAATCAAAAACCTTGTTGTACAAATAACTTCAAGTCATACCACATTATCAAAACAGGGTGTACAAATAGTTATAATTCATACCACTCATGCAATTCAAAGTACCAACTTCATTGCCACAAACACAAGGCCAAAACTCAACAATCATATCCAATTTTAATCCAAATTCCCAACTGTATGCAGTAACCAAAACTCATGAAATTCAAACTAAGATACCTATATACCACATAATCATAACCAGAATCTTATACCAAAACACAATTTATACCTTGTACATGTATTCCTTCTATCTCATAACGAAAACTGAATTTGTACCTTGTACTTGTCCGAATCAAAATGCGTGCAAAACCACTCCCACTCATCCCGCCTGTGCAAAAGCTCTTTCGGAGTCACATCTCTCCCCCCTAGCTTGTGAATCTCGGACAAGTGCTTCCATTCACGGAATACACTTGCCGCCCTTTTATTGATCCATTTAATGGTTTTTATATCATGAAAATCAATGATAAAAAAAAACACTGCAAGACATAGCAAACAAGTTATAATTAAGTTGCAATGATGCAGGGTATCAAAATACCAAAACAAGAACTGAAAGTTATCTTAACTTACAGTGAGACCGTCAAAAACCTTCTTCATCTCCTCCTAGTCTAAATCATACCACGATTCCTTCTTCATTGCCATTTTTTTTTGTATGATGCTTCCAATACTATTGAGAAACAAGTTGCATACATCAGAATTACGAGGTCCATCAATAACGTCCCAATCAAAGTCCAAGTCGATCTTCCCTATGCTTTTCACAATATTAGATACCTTTGCGTTGTTCACCACACCCCGGTTGCCTTTCTGGGGAGGTCCTCCACTTTTCTTCGGTTTCCGGCGAGCGCTGACAACCCTGTGTGCACCCTCAGACGGTGTTTCTGCTACTTAGGTCGTTGACTCGTCATCGTCGTTGGTTAGAGGGGGAGCCGAATCAGCAAGGGATCCTGGAGGCGCCGTCTTCGGAGTGGCTGTGTTGGATCCGGCAGAAGAGGAGTTGTATTGTTGCGCACACTCCAGTCACAAACGCTCCTCCGCCTTCTCCCAAGCACCGCTGGCATCTAGGTAGTTAGAGGAGGATGTGGCTGGGTTTTGTGAGCGGTGGAGGAGGTGGAGGTGATATTATTAGGGATTTCGAATAAGAGGAAGGGATCTGGGTTTTGGGATTTAGGGATTTGGGGATTTAGGGATGTAGGGATTAAGGAGGTGGCTAAAGTCCAATGCGAATTGGGATAACAGGATTTCGATCAGTAGGAAGGGGTTGGGCAAGAGGAGGAAGAGGCCGGGAGTTTGGGAATTGGACCGGTAAGGAGGAAGAGGGAGTTTGGGATCGATTAAAGTTCTCGATTAGATGCTGAAACAATATATAGTAACAACTGAGCGACGAATTCCTTTATGGCTTCTGTCGCTTAAGTTCGTTCGAATTGTTTATTTTTTGTCGCCTAAGTGGCTTAAATTTTTGACTTTCCACCAAAGAATATACGTTTTAAAGTGACGAAAATGACAAAATTCGTCGCTTAAGTTGGAAAATCATTTCTATTTCACTTTATGCTAATTAATACTCATAAAATGTTAGTAAAGTATAAAACTAAATCAATCGGAAATTAATACATATCACAACTAATAGAATAAATTCATTACATATATAATAAATTAATGACATAATTAAATCAAAAATTTGATGTTTTAACACATCATGAATTTTCAATCGCTATCATCGTAGTCCCCGTCTTCTAAATCATCCTCACTCACTTCATATGAATGATCGTCTGAGTCTTCCTCTTCGTCGTCAATGAAGTCCTCAGTTGGTGGCACGGGATGAATGGAAGTGAACTGAAGTCAAACTCTAAATTAAAAATGAGAACGTACTCGCGGGGTTGGAAGTGGATGTCGTTATTGATGCGAATAGTCTCCATGTCTGGGATATTAGATGTCGAGGCTTCTTGATATGGTTCAAGAGTCACATTCTCAATATCTATTTACAATACCCATCTCAAGTGTAGTTGCAATGTAAATACCTCTATGTGACATCACGTTAACAACTTTCCAACCCCCACCCTCCTTTGGATCATCAAGATAAAAAACTAGTCTTGCCATTGTGGCAACAATAAACTGTTGATTCTCATACTAGTTTGTGCATGTATTCACTGATAACAGACCATAATCCATCTTGGTACTCCTCAGTATATTTGGGTCGTTGAACCATCTACACTTCAATAACACAACTGGCATACCAGTTGCGTAGACTAGCTCGACAACAGATATAACGACCCCGTAATATTCAGATCTGTCTTTCGTACCCACACACATCACGCCACTGTTTTGTGTCTTTCGACCATAATCTCAATGCAATGTCAAAAACTTAATGCCATTGACTACACAAGCAGCATATATATTCACATGTTGCGACTTACCAACCAAATACGACAACTCAGGTTTGTAATGTACACTATTTTGTTCTTGCAACTAAGAAAACATCAAAACATGTTAATTTTTTGAATCACAAACACATGAAATTCTCGTGTAAAAACATGAAACTGAAACGCACCCATTTTGTGAAGTATTTAGGAAATGATGCAAAGGATACAAAGAAGATTTCACTTAAGCTAAAGTCAAAAAGTTCGTGAAGGATATCATGCGACAAACATTTTCGTCGCTCTAAATTCAAAGTTTCGTCGCTTTAGTCTTAACCTAAGACGACGAACAGTCAATTCGTCAGTTAGGTGAAGGATATCATGCGACAAACAGTTTCGTCGCTCTAATGTCAAATGTTCTGTCGCTTTAGTCTTAACCTAAGACAACGAATAGTCAATTCGTCGGTTAGGTGAAGGATATCATGCAACAAACAGTTTCGTCGCTCTAATGTCAAATGTTCCATTGCTTTAGTCTAAACCTAAGACGACGATAAGTCAATTTGTCAGTTAGGAGAAGGATATCATGCGATAAACATTTTCGTTGCTTAAGTGTTAACATTTTCGTCGCTACATAAATCTTTTGCGATAAAAACCTTGTTTTCGCCTTAGTTGGACATGTGGCGACGAAACTTAGGCGACAAAAATATTTCGTCGCCCCAGAAAATTGTAGCAACGAATTATGTGTTTCCAGCTACGATATTTCTTTTTGTCTCTTAGAATTTGCTTAAGCGACAAAATGTGAAAGTGCCCGTCACTTAAGCCTTTTTTTCTACTAGTGTGAGGACAGTTAAGAGGAAGTTGTGACATAATAAGTCATTGAGGTTATTGCTAAAACTGATCTAGAGCTAGAGGTGTTCTAAAGGTACGTGGATAACAATTAGATGGCGTTAGAAAAATTATCCAGATGTGTCTAGTAAGGAATAGTCGAGGTCAAAGCTATCCACCTTCTTTGGTTCATATGTGCTTGTTCCTATGCATTTAGTGAGTTGCATTTCACTTTGTTTTCAAGAGTTAAAGTCTTAGGACACGTTTACTTACTTAAAATTGAATGAAATGAAACTTAGGTAACTACTTTTGTGTGTTTACTAATACATAAAGCAATCAGAATGATTTCAGATTTTCAGGTAAAGATATTCTAATGTACGTTTACTAACACATGAATAATGAACCAAAATTGGCATATGTGCGACATCCTCATCAAGAATTAGGTTTTGAATATTCAGAAATTTGTTTATGAATGGAGGAGATGAGTTTAGCAATCAACCATCCGGAATTTTATGAATGGAGGAGATGAGTTTAGCAACCAACCATCCGAAATTAATACTGGTTCATTTCTTCTCTCATTCCACTTGTCTCCGGTTCATGATTATTTTCAATTCTATGTAAGTACGTAGATGTGTCAAAAGTTGTTAACCATGATTCAAGGATTTTACTGCCTCAACAAATTAATCGATCTCTTGCGTGGTTGTTTTTTAGACTATGTTTAATAACTGTGTGTTGATCTCTTCACAATAAGTTTCTAAGTCGCAAGGATTGATAGGCTTTTTCCAAAACTAGTGTTTATGTCTACATTTTTTGAAATAGTCAGTTACAACTTTCATAAATTTGGGTAAAACGAAGGCCTAAAGTAGATATTACATACTCTACGGCTATCATCTACAGATAGACAAGTAATTGTGAGACAAGCCTCACCTAATACATAGGATAGACTACCATTTAATCGTATTCACTTATAGAGCCCTCTAGGACCTAGTATCTTAAAGGGTGAATCCACAGGAAATAAAACAAAAAGCAAAACTAGAAACAAAACAAGACTAAAATAGTTAATGGACTAGGGCCAAGAAACTCACACCTAGAAGATAGTGGCCTAAAGACAATCCAAGCAGACCCAATAACACAAGGCCCATGAAGCAAATCTAGACCAAGTCTACCAACCTTCTCCTCCATTGTACCATCTCTCTGACCGGCTCCGACGACTCCAACCTTCACCACCCCAACCCAAAACGAGTCGCAACGCAGCAAATCCAAGCCGCCACGGAGATCACCCTTGCTAAAATCAGGTTCTTCCATCACGCAAGAATCTACATCCATATGTGATTACCAGTCTGAAATCGAGCACCATCCATCTTCCTCTAACCCGGCCAAATCTGATCTAAACCTTGTGCATAGAATCAAATCCAGAGAAGTCCACAGACAATTGCTTCTAGACCAAATCTGATCTAGACCTTGCTTTGATACTCCTCATCCGACATCAAACGAAGAGCAAGGCCGGAGGCCCGCTCCCGTTGCCGCCGGACGAAACACGAATGGACGAGGTGATGAGTCGCTGTCTCCTTAGGGTTTTGAGAGAGAAAAAAAAATTCTAAGAGCATCTCCAGCAGTGAACTTCAAAAATTGTTATTTTTAACTACAATTTTAAAATTTAGATATCGATTTAACAATATTGCTCCATCAGTACTTGCTATTTATTATGTTTTAATAACAAAGTGACACATGGGCAAAAGAGAAGAGAAAAGATTTAACTATTGCTTTAGTTATGCATCAAAAATTGACAAATTTATCAATTTCATTTAGCAAATAATTTATTTTTGGGGTTATCAAATACAAATAGAACAATTTACTTTAAAAAAAAACTCCAAAACTAAATATTTATTTTTGCAACAATAGTGATAAAAAGTTAGTAGAACTCTTGTATATGTATATATATTTTTGGAGTTACATGTTAAGCAAAATAAAATAAAATAAATTAAATACGATAAAATAATCAAATAATCAATGAAATTTTTATTCATATTTTATATAAACAATGGTATATTAACCTAAAAATAAGATTAAACATGTTTATATAACATTTGTATAAAAATTTTACTATACGATAATTCTAAAAATTTTACTTCTATAATAATTTATTTTAATTATAATTTTTAATTTATTGTGTTTTGTTATGCTTAACATGTAACTCCAAAAATATATATATATGCATACAAGAGTAGTTGCAAAAATAAATATTTAATTTTGGAGTTTTTTTTTTTAGAATATTTTTGCTAAAGTAAATTGTTTTATTTGTATTTGATAACCTTAAAAAATAAATTATTTTGTTAAAGTAAATGTAAAAAATGATATATTTATTAAAATGACAAAAATGCCCTCAAAATTCAACGGTGTTAATGGTTATGGTGTCAAAATACTAACAGAATAAAACTTCGAGAATGAAAATACAAGTTTTTGATAGTTAGGTATGAAAGTGAAAATAACATCATAATTCAGGTGGTATTTTGTAATTAATCTTTTTAACAATACCACTGAAGATGCTCTTTACCCTACAGCCATAGACTACTGGGTTTTTTTTTTTTTCCTTTAATTCCTTGATGAGTGGCCCTCTCTCTTTCTCATTACTTTCCAAATCCGTTGACTAGAAATAAGCGGTTGATCCAAAGCCTAATACCAAAACCGTCTAAATAAAATTAGGAATAGCATCTCTCTCCTTAAAAGCAAAATCAAAATTAAAGTTGGCCAATTCTTTGAGAACGAAGTCTCTCCACAACAACTTACAAGTCCTACTGCTACGCCAACCCTCAAAGCCACCGCTGCCTTACTTTTGTTATACCTTGAGTAATATCCAAGCTTCCTTCCTTCCTTCTTCCTCTGATCGTCTCTGTGTTTCAAGCTCTTCTCCTTCCTCCCATGGAGAAACACCAATACGGCTTGGTGCTAACTGTTTCTGTAGTCGCCTCCCTCGGCGTTGTCTCCTTCGTTTCATGTATAGCTGCAGAGACTAAGAGAATTAGGGTACGTAATCTGCTTAATTCAAAAGAATCCTTTGTTTTCAATCGGGGGTTAATTTCTTCTGCTCTGGTTATTGTCATTTGCAGGAGGATGAGGTCAAGTTGGTCGGAAGACTCTGTAAATTGCCTGAAAGTCATGCATTTGTGTTCGGAATTGCAGCTTTGATATGCTTGGTTGTTGCTCAGGTGATCGGGAATTTGGCAGCTATACGCATTCATTTTTGTTCAACAGAGAAGAAGAGTAGCGGTTCCAAAGCCAAACAGCCAGCGATTTTGATTGCTCTTCTGTTCATCTCTTGGTAGGTTCTCAATCCATTCTTCTCATACCTAAATTGATTTTACAGCTTATCCACTCGATCAACTTAAAGCATAGCATCCAATATTTGGTTAGAACATTCGGCTCAAAATTAATTGATTTATAATGTTAGAGCGATGAAAATTAAGTTTAGGGCATCCAACCAGACTCGAAATTTCCAACCTGTTGTCTATTTTTTATCGACAAGTTGGCAACTGAGATTGGCTTTGGTGGGAGGAAGAACAAATTTTAAAGTCCTAGGAACATGGACACAGCTGGAACAGTTCTTTGTTTATTAAAATAAACAAAGAATGATTTTGAAATGGCCAATGTTTGCAGGGTGAGCTTTGTGATAGCAGTGACATTGATAAGCACAGCTACTAGCATGAGCAGAAAGCAGTCCTATGGAGAAGGATGGTTGGATGGTGAATGCTACCTTGTCAAGCAAGGAATCTATATTGGTTCAGGAATACTGGTCCTGGTTACTGTTGGTTCCACACTAGGCTTAGCGATCACAACTATGAGGAAGAGTCAAGTTGAAGAAGGCTTCATAGGAGGAGAGCAAAGAAAGTTGAACACCAAGTTGTAGTAGATTAGATAAGAGACTTCTTTTTGTAAAGGCAGAGAGATATCATCCTCTAACCTATTCGGCTATTCCCCTAAGGCAACGTGACAGCAATACCAAACACAAATGTATAGCCCAAATTACTTGTATAAAAATGGAGATACAAAGGGCGTGATTGGAATTATATCAACTCGACTAGTGCTGCATATGTTGGATATTTGTACCAAAACTCCATAACCAAATGACATCATCGTTTTGAAACCATTTTTCCATAAGTTAAGGCAAGTAACACATCATATAGTAGTGTAGTACTAAAATTTGGTAGTCTATCAACTTTCTTAATAATTTGGTAATCTATCAACTTTCTTATAAGTTGGCTATGTTACGAAACTGTTCTGTTGTTTTGCAAAGCCTGTTGGTATATCCATAACCAAAACTAGTTAGCGTGCCAAACTTATTCCCAAAACAACACGTTTGGTGCAAAAGAAGTATTTCTCCAAAGTGAAGGAGATTCTTCTTTTGTTGTTTTTAATTAGGGTGGTTGAAATGGATAGTGCAAACCACCAAGGGAACCCAATAATGCAAACGAGTACTAACTAACAAAAGCGTAATTGATGATCTTTATCACTGGAATAGTTTCCCTGGACATAAAATAACAACTCACCACATTACAATCAAAGAGCTTAGAGGGATTTAAAAAAAAGAGAGAAATAACCAAGCGGAGATAATCTTGTGTAAATGCTAGATTGCTAACTGGGATAGCTACAAAGATATAGAGTTTGAAATGTCTGTTGTAATTCATACATTTATATGGTAATGAAATAATATAAAAATAAAACCACATCCCACCACGAACTAGAATTTAATCGACATTCAAGCAACTTGTATCAGAGATCAAGTACAATCAAGTGAGCATTGTACTTAGAAATAGATATATCCGAGTGCCGTAAGTAAACAAATTTAAGGGTAAACTACTGTATAGTCCTTGTGGTTTGAAATCGACATCTGTTTAGTCCTTATGGTTTTATTTTAATCTGAATGGTCTTTAAAATCACAATTTGTAATATGTTTAGTCCTTATGGTTTTATTTTAATCTGAATGGTCCTTAAAGTCACAATTTTTCATCTAAATGGTCCTAGGTCACGTCAGCAATTTAACTAAGAAAATTGACGGAATGACCATTTAGATAGAAAAAT
>NC_020495.1:28816266-28818070 GCF_000184155.1 Fragaria vesca subsp. vesca | reverse complement strand
AGAAAATTGTGACTTTAAGGACCATTCAGATTAAAATAAACCCACACGGACTAAACAGATGTCGATTTCAAACCACAAGGACTAAACAAATTTCAATTCCAAATTTAAACTACACCATGATTTGATTCTCTTTTTACCAATATTGCATCATGGACCGTATTTGTATGAAACAAATGCAAATGGCCAAAGCCAGCTCATGGGCACAAAAATAAGCATGAACCAACCCAACTCGTAGTCCTAAGAATCCTTACAAGAACGCGAGGATGCACTAAGATGTCCACAACATTACCTCAGAGATACAGTCACCACACAGTCAATATTCAGGAAATAAAAGGAAAGAGAGAGCTCTAATGAAAGCTGCCATGGACCTTGAGTGAACAATGAAACATGATTGCCATCAGAATGACGTTTTACCACCACTTGGGCATGTTACCACCACGTCCCCTACCACCATAACCGTAACCCCTTCCTGACTGATATGAGCCCCGATAATTACCACCACGCCCAGGTCCATAGCCATCATAACCATGATTGGATCTCTGCTGGAAATTGCCAAATGCCTGCCAAATAAAACATTTAAGCTATATAAGCACATACCCAGCTATGAATTATCACTTGGTATTCATAAATAAAATCTCTTATAAATTGGCAAACCTCACTATCTGTTCTCATTCTCTCAGAAAACCTATGTCCGTTTCTTGCTCCACGGTTGAGAGAATTACATGAAATTGTGTCAAAGAACTCATCCTTGTTATATGCAGTCTACATGAAACAATCAAGAAAAGATAAATAAAGACTTAACAATTCCACAGGACAGCAAAACTATTCAGTATAAATGAACCATTTCCCTACCTTTGTGGAACCTTCTTTTTCATCCAAGTTTTGACCAGTTCCACTGTCATCCGCCTTCTCTGTTTCATCCCTTTGTTTTTCCTTTCCAAGGTAGCCCCATACTTCATCCTTCTTAAACTTCTCATTCATGGCTAGAAAATCAAACTCCTCACTGAACTGACTAGTCGAGTACTGAGACTGCAAAGCATAGCCAAACAATTAATTAGAAACTGACATGACTACCAAGCCAGTGAGGCCACTATATATATATACAATGCTGATCAGGTGCGGACGTCCGCACCAAAGTTTTTTGTGCGGATTTCTATTTTTGCACCACTTTTCGATCAAATTTCCTCATCTCCACCGTCTAATATCTAGATAATATTGTGTAGATCATCTCTGCCAATTTGGTGATCGTTAAGGCCCTCAAACTCGAGTTTTTCTGGTATGAACACAACCGGACAGAATTCAGTCCGTCCATTTGTTTTTCGAGTTTGAGGGCCTTAACGATCACCAAATTGGCTGAAATTTTGCAGAGATGAACTACACAAGATTATTTAGATACTAGACGGTGGAGATGAGGAAATTTGATCGAAAAGTGGTGTAAAAATGGAAATCCGCACCTAAACTTTGGTGCGGACGTCCGCACCTGATCAGCATTGTGTGTGTGTGTGTGTATATATATATACAGACGTTATATATATATGTCCGCACCTGATCAGCATTGTGTGTGTGTGTATATATATATATGTCCGCACCGTGTGGATGTCCCTCCATTCGCCACCGTACGGCACCGGCGAGGGCGCGCCTCCACCCTAGTGGACTCCAGCAGCTTCCCCGACCTCTTTCCATCCCCGGCGAGTCCGCCGAATTCCAGTTTTCCGGCTAGATCACCCAAAACTTCAAACAAAGTCAATCTGGCCGGAAAACTGGAATTCGGCGGGGATGGAAGGAGGTCGGGGAAGCTGCTGGA
>NC_020495.1:28814836-28815119 GCF_000184155.1 Fragaria vesca subsp. vesca | reverse complement strand
TTTGGTGATCGTTAAGGCCCTCAAACTCGAAAAACAAATGGACAGACTGAATTATGTCCGGTTGTGTTCATACCAGAAAAACTCTAGTTTGAGGGCCTTACCGATCACCAAATTGGCTGAAATTTTGCAGAGATGATCTACACAATATTATCTAGATACTAGACGGTGGAGATGAGCAAATTCGATCGGAAAGTGGTGGAAAAATGGAAATCCGCACCAAAACCGTTGGTGCAGACGTCCGCAGCCGAGAAGGGCTGTATATATATATATATATATATATAAT
>NC_020495.1:28812064-28814816 GCF_000184155.1 Fragaria vesca subsp. vesca | reverse complement strand
CAGCGGACTCTAGCAGCTTCCCCGACCACTTTTCATCCCCGGCAAGTCCGCCGAATTCTAGTTTTCCGGCCAGATCACCCAAAACTTCAAACAAAGTCAATCTGGCCAAAAAACTGAAATTCGGCGGACTCGCCGAGGATGGAAAGTGGTCGGGGAAGCTGCTGGAGTCCGCTGGGGTGGAGGCGCGCCCTCGCCGGCGCCGTACGGTGGCGAACGGAGGAAAATACAGTGCGGACGTCCGCACCTGAGAATCTCTCTATATATATATGTGATATAGGAAACTATTTAACAGAAATCAATAATCAAAATTACCCTACACCTAAAATTTCTTGGTAAGATAATAACACGCATATCTTCAGTTACTACAATCAAGAATAAAGAAGCTAAGAGAAAGATTTGGAAGCCCAAAAGGGTCAATGATCCACTTAAAATTCAAAAGTCGGATGCACCTATGGCTTGTGCGAAAAAGTGCAGTTCAAATAGTTCTATAAGTAGGGGCATGCATCTTTCTATGTATGTAAATAAATTCTGAAGCACATACACCTCCAAGTAGGCATCCTTCGAAACCAGTACTGGAACTCTAGGTGCTAGAAAGAAATAAGATATGTACATAGAGGCTCTCCATATATCTGTTACCAACTTCCAGATAGAATTTCAGTACAAGGAAATGCAGCATGCTTGGAAACTAGGAAAGAGAAGAAAAGAGCGATTCCATCCTTCCGGCCTAAACATAATAAAAATTCGTATAATGGTCTCTACCAAACAAAAATAAATAAATAAATAAAAATTACAAGTAACTGGATTATGTTACTTACACATCAACAGGGGGATTATGTTCATGAATGGGGTTTTAAAAAGTTTAGCACAGACCTCTCAATTTTGGAGAGAAATCACCTACTTCCTGCTGTACTTGTACACTCTTATAGTGTACACACCAAATGGGGTTTTAGAAGTATCCTTTATCTTTTAGTTCAAATTAGAATTCCCCCATTTAGTCATACTTCCCAGCCCAAAAAAATCACTGATATGAAAAAGGTTCCAATAGTATTAACTAGTTGATTACTATTAAAGAGCTGGAAATACTTAGTGACCCCACCAAGTTCCTTTTCTCCATATACTTCTATATTGGTGAAAGTTAAGAAACAGGAATTTTTTTTTGCTTTGTGTCCAATCAGTCAAGCTAAACTAGCTAAAGGTTTGATACTGTATGGAAAACACAAAAGCATTTAAAATTGCCGAAACATCACATCTAGCAGAAAATACAAAAGTATCATACTTATACTGATGAAAGTAAATAAGCTTTTTTTTTTGGTTTAGTGTTTGTCCAATCAGTCAAGCTAAACCAGGTAAAGGTTATGATACTGTATAGAAAACATACAAGCACTTAAAACAGCAAAAACATCATGTCTAGCCCAAAATACACAAGTTTCATGTTATAGAAAAGCACCACCAGATAAGAACAAACATTAAAAGATCTAGTCATTAAACTTTAAAAATGCAGTGAAACTTGTCTGATCTCACCTGTGGTGTAGGCAACGGTAACAATGGTGCTTGAGTGACAGGAGGAACGGAGGAAGAAATTTGAGGTGGTGTTGGTATCATAGCACCGATATTCTTCTGATCAAGATAGAGCTTTTGCAAGGGAGATAGTATGTGTGATCTATATTGTGCCAATTGGTCAGGAGTTATCAAAGATGGAGGTGGTGCTACCAAAGGACCTGCATCGGAAACCATAGAAGACGATGCAGGGTAAGGCATGGACTGCACAGGAAGAACTGGTATTGAATCAGAAGTGGCTTTACTATAATATTGTGTTTCCCTTGTATTCCAGTCTTGGCCAGGTGAAAGAAAGAAAGGCATATTTAGTTGACTAGCATTCACAGGTGTAGAATGAGATGGTAAAGATATCTGTGTGGCCAAGGATGAAGGCATATCAAGAGCAGAAGAGTAGTTTACAGAAGTAAGCGAGGGAGGAAATTTTGGATTTACAGAAGTTGATGTAGAAGATGAGATTGCAGGGGCAACACGAGCTGAAGTATCTGCCAAGCCAATAGCTATAGATGCCTGACTTTCAGGAGCCTTATTCTGGTGTAAGACTGCAGACTGGGTTTGTGGCTGTTGAGACATACTTAGTGAGGCCCCGTTGTTTCCTTGCCAATAGAGAGGCAAAGAAAGTGCTGGAGGAGTGGCAATTTGAGTAGAAAAAGAATGCCCTGATGGACCCACTTCAGTTGTAGAATGATATGAAGGTAACACATTGGTATTACTTTTACCACTCAAAGTAGGAGTATCCTGCCACCGAGTTATTTCGGACAAACTTTTACCACCAACAAGTGCTGACCGTGGAGAACTTGCAGGTGCCCCGGTATAGTGTGACTGCAAAGGAGAAGATAAATTTAAAAATATGAAATCAAACTGATTAACTCCTGAGCTTCTGGAACCGTTAGTACAATTACATGAGTATCCAATACCTGTATAATGGCAGGATCATCATTGTGAATCTGTTCTTTTTGTGCAGGTGCGGGAGACTTAACTTTCAAATCCTACAATTGTGAAAACAGCTATTATTAGTATTTTGTAGTCATCATTCATCAGATCATCTAATGCTAAATAAACATCGTCTTTTATTTTGACCAAAACAGAGAAGGAAATCTAGAAATGGAAAATGTGAATGTACATAGAAAAAGGAGGGGAGCGAGAGAGAGAGAGAGAGAGAGAGAGAGAGAGAGAGAGAGAGAGAGAGTAGTAGTAT
>NC_020495.1:28803528-28812044 GCF_000184155.1 Fragaria vesca subsp. vesca | reverse complement strand
GAGAGAGAGAGAGGGAGTCAGTTCATCTCGTATGGCCACATTAAAGAAAAATATGATAGGACAGAAACAAAGAAATGAGGGAAAAGGATAATGTAGTGCTAATTTGAACAAACTAAACTTAGTTGCACAAATCATGGAAAAGGAAGCCTGAGGCAGCCATAAAAACCCTCTTTGGAAGCCAAAGACTAAGCCCGACCCTTTTTGGTCCAAAGGAAAGTCTACTTGGTAGTTGGGTCTTGTTATGAAAAATAATTATGAGTCTAGTGTTTTTAAGAGTCTTTAGTGTGTCTTTATTTCCATTTAAGTCTTGAAGCATTTAAGGGTCTCATTACTAATAAATTTTATTAGTCTGATGGTATTCTAGGAGTCTAAGGGTTGTATTTGAAGCCTATAAATATGGCTATCTAATGTAATCCAAGGGAAGATTGGAACGAATTGAGATTTTATCTTATTAAGGCTTGGCCTTGTATCCTCTCCCCTAACCTCCCTTACTCTATTTCTCCCTTCTACAGCTAAGAAACTCCTGTTTCTTCTAAAACCCTTCTGTTTTCTTATTCTCTCAACATTCTCCAGCCCACCCAATTCACTCTCTCACCATTTCTTGCTTCTCCCTGCATCAAAGCCTCATGCCATACATCAAAATCTTCATCCACAAGATATTGCATGCTCTACCAAGTATTTAGTTAAACACTGAGGTATTAGGGTATGGTAGAGCTCTTTCACGGCTACCTAAAAGCGAAAATGGATAATCTAGAATAAAGTAAATGATTAACATTCAGCCCATTAACTAAATAATGGTCCACCATTTCATTTTAAGTGCAACATAGTCTGGATGTTTTCACATAGAAGGGTCTGGTAGGAACTCCTATAGATTTATATTTTCTTGTTCAATAAGATCGGGGCAAAATCAATTCGTCAGTCACTGGACCCACATTGGGATAGTTTAATACTTAGATACATAATATAGATTTATCATTTATCACTGAAGGTTAACAGTAGGAGTCTTGGAGATAACTGAATTATATAATTCTAGTAGCTTATACAAGACTACAACCAACACAGAACAAATATCAACATAGAGTTTTCTCAATACAGAAAAAGCGAATTATTTTACACATCTTCCTCATTATTTCCCCCAACCCTAAAAAAAGAAAGATAATAGATAATATCCACATCAACCTTTTTTTCCCGTTCCTAGTGCAGGTCAACAATTTTCCTTCATTACTCTTCCATAGATATGTCAACAGAAGCATTGAAAACCAGTAATAAAGGAGTGACCTAGAGCTCTTAGGAGGCTTATCTATAACAAAAGAGGAGATTTTGTGAAACTTCTTTCACATTATTTCAACTTTTTCTCTGTGAATGTTACTTTCATATATTTGCACTACCGTATAATCTCTAGCAATAACTTCTACGTCAGAGGCAAAGTATCTATGGGAGTTTATAGTGCATGTATATACAAATATTCATAATACACACACAGAGGTAACCCACGTAAGATAAAATCAGTGAATCCACATAGTTAGTAGCTTCTGAGTAATTTTCAGAATTTTTCCGCCTAGCCTAAATGGGAATTAAACTACAACATCCTATTTACAGACCTAAGTGAACTTCAGATAAAATAATATGAATCCAAATTCCAATATTCCAGCCTACGAACAATTACTATGCCAAATCAATAAATAGACAAAATCGCAATATATTGGAACCCAGTCCTTATGGATGCACCTACTACTCTTGGGTGTGGATATTATTTTTCATGCATTACTCTACATCTGCATCAACCATGCCTTCAAAATGGCCATATCAGTCAAAATTGGGAATCTCATGAGAATGGTTGAAATAACCTGTAGATTCCAGTGATTTATTCTTCATATAAATTCGTATCATGATATGGTCGTAGGTGTTATGACTAAGGTTACTGAAGGATTATGTAACCTTCTGTGCTTTGGAAATTTCAACAATATGGGATTTGCCTAATTAAATAGGCCTTGTATAAGGTTTCACGCTTTTGCATATCTGAGTAGATCTTAAAAAACTGATTACACGGTCTCTCCTTCTACTTTTGTCACTGAAAACTCTCTTCTTTTCTTCTCAACCTCTATTAGAAATTATATGACTCTCTCAATTTCTCCCTACTTTGCCTATGTTTCTGCCCCCGCCTCCTCCTCTTCCTTCCAACCTTATATAGTCTATTAGCTTCACTAATCCCTGCTCTTTTATTCTCCGCTTCTAGTTAAGTCCTCTACTAGTTAGAATGCATGATATAGAAGCAACTCATCAATGAGGATGATTAGAAATATATACACACCCACACACACTGCAACATTCTTTGTCTTTCTTTCTCATTAAAAATTGAATGACTTCTATTAGAGCACAAGGAGTCCACCGCAAAGCAAGAAAACAAAGAATCCTTAAAACTAGCAAGTCTACAATAATTGAATAAAAAGTCACAACAAAAACCTAACAGAAACTACTACCACTGCTGCTTCCCAATTCAAAATGATCACAAACAATACAATCCTCACATTTGGATAAAAAAGATGCTGAAAGAAAAGGAGAAAAAAAAAAAAGGTTAACCATAAACGATCTGGTCCTCACCTTTTATATCATCAATGACCCTTCTACTTCTAATTATCCACACAATCAAAAAATGTGTTATCATGGAGGCACATCTCATGCCATAGATTAAAAAATAAAAAATAAAATTAAAAAATTTTAAAAAAAACTAGAAAATAGCACTAACAAGCAAGAACCAAGAAATTAAAGTTACAAGTTTCTATTGGCAGACAGGCACATTAAAAGATATCAATTGAGGTTAATCAGGTATATCATATCTCCTGCATACCTTAATGTCGCTTCCTCTAAACAGAATGTAGTCAAACACCTTATCAATTGGAGGAACTTGTGGGCCATCCTTCTTACGCCCCTCTGTTCCATATGACTTAACTGCAACATTACAAAAGGAAATGCATTTAAAAGGTTTGATTTTCCAAAACAGAAGAATACTTAACTATATCATTAACTACATATTCATCAATTCATTTCAGCCTAGCAGCTGATAAAATACAATTAAAATGCAAAAGTATGTATAGAATTCTAGACAGCATTATGTACAAGTTATCATTTTGGTAAATAGATGTGCACACAACTCATTGACAATGTAAACAACTATAGACAAACGAAATTCAGAGAAGAAACAAATCGTTTAGATCTGCTGGACTGTTCTTGTTGCGGATAAGTTCTCATGTGTCATCTGGATATAGCATTTCAGACACTCTTTTCTTCTAATTATGTATTTAGTTTTTCTGAGGCATCTTCTGAAAATCAACGACAGTAAGACATTTAGAATCTCTAGACATCATGAATTACTGTCATTAATGTTGGGGTCTATATTCTGGTATCTGTTATTCTACATAAGGGTGACTCTTTTGCTAGAAAGCAGAACATGAGATTCATTGTGTATTGTTCCAAACAATATCTCTCAAGTGAAAATGCTTGGTGTGGTAACCCCAGGGTTCCTCTACTCTCTTCTTCTCCCTTCATTCCCAGAAATGTTGACACAACACTCGTCTCCTACAGGTTATTACCCTAAACTTCACCCTCATCCTAGACTCCTATGTCACAAGTACAATTCATCCGGTACAGTATAAACAAGGTGAAATACTTGGTACAGTAATTAAGACCTCAACAATATTCCGCAATTTTTTGCAACAGAACATTAATGCAATTTTAGACAGATATTATACTTCAATCCAAGACTCGGTAAGGACAAAGAAAACCTCTCTCCCTCTTCCTCTCTCCAATGAAAAGTCTATCATGTTCAAACTCATACTCAACTTAGTCGTAATTAATTGAAACGATTGCAAGCTAACTAGTCAATCAAAGACTCTCTTCATTATACCTCATACAAGATTCCTTGCCAATCCAAACAAATAAAATCAGATCCTCAAGAACTTGCAGATAAACATTAAAACGCCTAAGCAGCACAAACTTCACATTACAGAAAGATGATCCTAATAACCTAATCAAATGCAACAGATTCGAAGAAATTTCATCGAAAAACCGAATCCGAAACCCGAAAGTACTACGATTGAATCCATGGAACGCTATGCGATTACGACCTAGAAGAAATCAGAAATGTAGAGAATGGAAAGCGAAGGTACCATTTCTGAGGCCAATGGTGGAGTCTTGGACGCTGAGGACGTAGAGGATCCCTTCGTAACGGATTTCGTACTTGGAGATTAGGGTTATGGTGCTCCCGATATAAGGATCTCCGGATTCAGAAGCCATGGATTGATGAGATTGCTGGGGTTTTCAGAGCCGTTGCTGTTTCTGGGAGAGGTTATTAGGGTTTGGGATTTTTGTCTCGTTCTTGTAATGAAGAAGATTAGAAATGAGGCACAGAGCGGCAAAGCATCTAAAATGTTTTTGACCACCTGACGAAATGTAATAAAAACCGAGGCGGTTAACTCCTCTGTTACTCACGTAGTTTCTATTTTCTTTTTATGTAAAATTCTGTAAAGTCCCTATAGTGTAGGTGGTTCATCTGTTTAGTCCTTGAATTTTTAGTTTAATCTGTTTAGTCCTTGAACTTACAATTGTTAATCTGGTTAGTCCTTTCTATTATTTCTGATGGAATATTCCGTCAGAAAATAAAATATTCTGTTTTTCTATGATATTTTTGTTTTAAAAAAAAATGAACGGAGCATGGTGGGCCTTGGATTTTGAATTTGTTTATATTTAACATTTTACAAATATAAAATCTATCCTTCTACTCAAAGATAAACAGTTAATTTTTTATTATCAATAGGAGAATCTATTGCTACTCGACTTGATTTATTATCAGAAGCTAAACTGTCTTATAAAGAATTACAAGAAGAAAGAAGAAATTTTAGAAAATTAAAAGAAAGAAGAGATAAGCTTCCAAGAAATACCAAAAATTACTGGGATATTATTTTCCAGTTGCAACGAAGGATATACGAGTCAAGAGAGGAAATTGAAGTCCTTCAAGAAACATTTGAACAAGATCAAAACCCTCTTGATATTTTGAGCATCGGTTAGATCCGCCCTAGCTGGTATCAGAGCCTGCTTGGCTCAAAAGCAGGTGACAAAAGGCTTATGCCACAAAGTTGGCTTCTCTTGACTAATAAAAGAGAATCCAAATTAAAAAATTATCAGTCTTTTTGTACTGCAAAAAGAACTGACAAGTGGGAAGTGTGCTTTCATTCAAGGCACATTCAAGAAAATCAGTATTCCATTGAATACGTGTGTAGAGTATTAAATACGCTCTACGACGAACATATTTATCTCCAAAGAGAAATCGGAGTGGAAGAGCTTGATCCAGCAAGACCAAGCTTAATCGAGGTCCTAGACCATTTATCTAGGGATAAGACCTCTGAAAAGGTTATAGAACAACTCGAGAGATTTAATCTACAGATTAATCAACTTGAGGAAATCAATTCAAAAATTACTAAGCTTGAAGTCAAGTTAGATTACCTCAAGGAAAAACAATATCTAACAGATATTGAAAAGAAATTAGTTCGTACTGAAGCACTTGCAAACAACATTCATCAGCAAGCAGTAGAACTAAGAAGCACTCAAGAAAACTTGAGAAAACTTTTAGAAACTCTCATTTCCAGAATAGGATGAATCAGAGAGTAGATCTAAAAGTAAAACAGGAAGGTGTTACAGCTATTGGCTTTCATCATCCTACAGAAAAACTCGCTGAAAATGTAGAGGCAATAATTCTTCAACAGAATTATAACATCGCTTATCTCCAAGAGATAGGTATGAACCTTGAAATCCAATTTCGGGAGATACATAACAGGATATCTGGTCTACAAAAGATTGTAGAAAAGATGAAACAAGGAGAAAATTATGAAAAAATAGATGAAGAATTACTAGTTGAAAATGTAGCTAGTAAAATCATTATGAATTCTCCACCCTTACCAATGGGAGAAAGTAGGCTAAGGTTTAGTGAACCAAAGCTACTTGAATGGAAATCATCAACCAAGAGAGATATGAAGATGTTGAACAGAATTCTCAGTAAAAGGAATACTATTCCGGTACAATTAATAAACGCTCAAGAATTTGAGTATAATGAAATCGAATCTAGTGTAAGAGAAGCATCTGCTCCTAGATTTAGATTCAATGAGATCTATAAAAGAGGATCTTTCATTATGGACTCTCATAGATTCAAGATTCTTGAATTAACTATTCCAGCCACAGGTGAAGAAACAGATATCAGGTTGATAACTCCAAAGGAAGTAAGTGAAGCTTTCTAGAAAAAATATTCCTATATGCATATTGGAGCAGTACAAGTAGTAATAAAACTCTTGGCCAGAGATGGTATTGACTGTTCTGTTCTATGTGTCTTACAAGACGATAGAATAACAGACTTTAAGAAAAGTCTGTTAGGAACAGTAGAAGCTTCTTTGTGCAACCAAGTTGCATATTTCAATGTTTTTCCAAATTTCACAACGCATCTTAGGGATGCTGCTCACTCTCTAAGATTAAGAATCAAGACAGATGGGATTTCTATGAAAAAAGGAATGATGGAACTAGCGATAGATTATCGAATCTATTATAAGTTGATGAGCTCAAATGTAACTCCTAATATCAGGTTTCTAAACAGCCCTGGAATTACTACATCTGTTCTCACCAACCCAAAAAATAATTCTCAAGAAAAACATGTCACAAAATGGCATGAAGTAACATTCCCAAGAGAATGGAATCTGACCCCGGCCTCTTGTCAAACAACTTGAGAGCTCTAATGCTTCAATTTATGAAGACATGGGAGGAAAAATCAGTTTACAATTTCATAGGCACTCGTTTGCAAACTATGAAGAAGCCAGTACCTCTGGAACTAAGACAGAGTACAATGAAGAATCTCTTGAAGAGGAGGATACTAAAAGGCCTATGAGAATGTTCCAAGCAAGAGAATTACGAGGATTATATGCACAAGCAGAAACTTGTGATTCCATAGATGAACTTGAAAAGATCATGAAAGAAATTTCTAAAGTTCAACTTGGAAAGAAAAAGAGGAAGATCTTCCTTATCAAGCAGCAAAAGATGAACCTCCAGGTTCATCCTCCATGGATACAGGAGATGGGGAAAGACAAGTCCCTCCAGACGGTGGTCATACTATAATACAAAACATCACCAACAATCCTACAAAGATCATTCGTGAAAAGAATATCAGGCTTCCAAAAGGACAAGCTCCTACAAGAAGAAATGGAGAAAGAAGTTCTCAGAAGTATATTCCTACAGAACCCAAATGGGGACAGTCAGTGTCCGAAAGAGGGGTTTATCTGGATTTGGATCAGGTAGGAGATAAAAGAAAGACAATAGACAACTGGGTTGCTAGTTTAAAGCTAACTCAGGCTCTAGTGTTATCTAAATATGCCTACGAGGAAGCTCATGCTTATTATGAGTCTACCTTAACTGGAATAGTCCAGAAATGGTACCAGTCCTTCAAGAGAAGTTCTTAATGGACTGATTGGGCAGCAAAAATGGCTCAGACTAATAGTCCTTTAGATTTTGCAGTGCATATCTACGCACAATTCTGCGGAGATATCACTGGACATAGTGAACAATCTAAAGAAAGAGCTAAAGCAAATATTCAAAAATTGAGTATTTGTAACATGAGGTATTTTGAGGAATACACCAATGAGTTCCAGAACTACTACTGCACTATTGGAGACATTGAAAATAATGATCTCATCAGAACATATTACAGAAAATTGCCAGAACCCTGGAATGATACAGTGGCACAATCATTAGAAGAAAACCCTCTTCAGTATTTTACTGTAGGAGGAATTGCAGAAAGAGTTAGGGATCTCCTAAGAAGGCAATGTACAGAGAATAGAAAATCCAAAACTGCTAAGAAACAACTCAGAGGAGTTGAAAACATGTGTCCAAAGATTTTGGATACCCCGACACAATGGGGATGTCATATTTCTGAAAAGAAATTTAGGAAGAAATTCTCTGGTAGAAAGCAAAACCAAAAATTCGCTTCTAAAAAGAAGTATAAGTTCAGAAAAAGTTCTGGATATCAAAAAAGACAATCTTCTCAAACTTCTCCTAGGAAGAAATTTTTCAGAAGAAAAAAGAAAACAGGTTCTTCTTCTAGAGAAGTAAAGAAGTGCAGATGTTGGCTCTGTAAGGCAGAGGGACATTCTGCAAATGAATGTCCGAAAAAGGATAAAAGGACTTCTAAAGTCTTACTTGCCAAATATGAGGAAGCAATAGATTATGCTAATCTAAAGGGCTTTGAAGTTGTTTATTCTGATGAAGAGAATGAATCAGTATATTCTCTTGAGTACCCATCAGATTATGAAACAGAGAGTTTTTCAGAAAGTTCTGAGGAAGAAGAGGATATAGGATATCGGCCTATATTCTTATTACAAATACAAAATTGGAAGGAGAAAAATACTGATATTATCAGTACCTTTCACCCTAATCCAGGAAGATTTGTATGTGATTATTGCGGATGCGATGATGATAATACAATT
>NC_020495.1:28799078-28803508 GCF_000184155.1 Fragaria vesca subsp. vesca | reverse complement strand
TATATTCCTATTACAAATACAAAATTGGAAGGAGGAAAATACTGATATTATCAGTACCTTTCACCCTAATCCAGGAAGATTTGTATGTGATTATTGCGGATGCGATGATGATAATACAATTCCCATGTACTGTGAATGTACAGGAGAAACTTATCATCGCGAATGCTTTATTGCAGAACTCAGAAGAAAAACCAAGGCTAAGGATGCTCATACCTTAGTAGAAGAGGAATATAATATATTCCAAAAGAAGGAACAAAGAGAGAACCTGCAGCTCGAAGAGGATATAAAAACGATGAAGTTTGTAACTTCATTAAGTCAGAATAAGGAAATCAAGGATTCTCTTGATTCTCTTAATTCCGAAAGTTCCAATCCAATATTGGGTTTAGCGGATGATAATCTTCTAGATTCCACCCCTGCAGAAAGAAGGGTCAATCCTTTCACATGATTACTTGATAGTTCAAAAGCACAAGAGCAAGTAATGCCAGTCCAGACGAGCATATATAGTAATTATATTACTATAGGACTGAAGTTTCCCAACTACAAAAAGTATCATTTACATGCATTTGTAGATACTGGTTAGGGGTACAGTCTTGCTAAAAGATATGCAATCCCTGAAGAGTATTGGGAAAAATCCTCCAAAACGGTTACTGGAGTTGCAATGGAAGAAAACAAGATAGTCATGGATACTATGGCTAGAAATGTAAAAGTTTCCTTAGGAGGAGGCACTTTTACCATCAAGATCCTTTGGCAATGTGAAGGCCAAACTGCTGATTTGTTGATAGGAAATGACTTTCTTCTTCAACAAACAGTAATTCAAACCCCAGACAGGATTGGATTTGAGAAAAATAGAAAATTCTATTGGGAATCCCGATTAACCGACGCAGTGTGCGTTACAAGTAAAGGGTTTACCAACCAATATCAGACGTCGCTAGCGAAGAGTGGTGATTATACGCTAATTTTAAAGCCAGTTTTGTTTCTTCAAGAAAAACTTAAAGGGCATAGTGAGATATTGGTAAAAGAAACAACAAGTTCAGAAGACTCTGATTCAGAGGAAAATTCTGAATATCAAATTTCTGACAATAAGAGTTCTGATGGAGAAGAAGAATATATCAGAGAACATAACTTAAAGGTATATGCTAGCAGGGTAGAACAAAAGAAAATACCGACTCTCGCAGAAATAGAAAATTTACTGAAACCAGTAATCAGTGAGGATCCTCAGTTGTATTAGGAAAAAGACCCAATATATTGTCAGCTAAAAATGCATGATGCAAATGCTATTTGCCATGTTAAGGCCATCCCTCACTATAGGGAAGAAGATAGAAAAGAAATGGAAAATCAGATCCAAGAACTTTTGGAAAAACAGTTAGTAAGGCCTTCAAATAGTCCTCATCATGCCCCAGCTTTTCTGGTAAGAAATCATGCTGAACAATTAAGAGGAAAAGCCAGAATGGTAATTGATTACAGGGATGTGAACAAAAAGACCGTCAAAGACGGTTATCAGATAGCACAGGTGAGGGTTCTCATCAATAGGCTTAAGGGAGCAAAAATCTTCTCAAAGTTTGATGCAAAATCAGGCTTTTGGCAGGTTAAAATGCATCCTGATTTCATAGCTTTAACAGCTTTTGGAACTCCTCAAGGGCATTATGAATGGTTAGTTATGCCATTTGGCCTTAAGCAAGCCCCGTCTATTTTCCAAAGGAAAATGGATAATATCTTCAAGCCTTACGCAGACTTTTGCATAGTTTACATAGACGACATCCTCGGCTTTTCCAAAACTATGAATGAGCATTTAAAACATCTTGAACAAGTGTGTAAGCTTATTGTCCAGAAGGGAATTATTCTCGAACAGAAAAAGATTCATCTAATTAAAGGTGAAATTGATTTCCTTGGCATTCATTTTAAGGATGGAGAGATTCGTCTCCAAGATCATATTGTTAAGAAAATTAGCCAATTTCCAGACAATATCCCAGATGCTAAGTCTTTACAGAGATTTTTGGGAGTTGTTAATTTTGCGAGAGATTTTATTCCTCAAGTTAGTGGTCTAACTGATCTCCTCTCTCCAAAAACAAGTTCTAAGAAAAAATAGTCTTTCACAGCTGATGACAGTAATACTGTTAGAAAGATTAAGGAATTAACAAAAACCCTTCCTCCTTTACAGTTACCTGAAGAAGGAGATTTGATCATTTTGCAGACTGATGCAAATGATTATTATTGGGCATGAGTTGTTTTAGCTGTTGCTCCAAATATAAATCATGAAAAGATTTGTAAATTTCTATCAGGAAAGTTTAACGCTGCTGAGTTAAATTATTCCACTGGAGACAAGGAAGTCCTTGCCTTAATTAAAAGCATCAAGGGTGCTGAGGCATACCTAGGAAACAAATTTGTAGTTAGAACTGATAACAAAAGAGTTAAAAATTTCAAAAACTACAAATTAACTGATGGTGCAGATAGAGGAAGAATGTTGAGATGGCAAATGTTTTTAACCCAATATGAATATGATGTTGAAATGGTTGCAGGAAACAAGAATTATTTGCCTGACGCGCTTACAAGAGCGATGGCAATGTTTGATAGAGAAGGTCGCAATCCCAAAAGCTAAAAACCAGAATCAGAAGAAAAAAAGCTATGAGAAAGATTCAAAAGCGGTGATAAAACTGTAGGACCACTCCATGACGGACCTGGATATCAGTATATTGTTTCTTATGGAACTGCTGAGTCCAGTCAAGCTCCAAGAATCAAACCTAAACCAAATTCTGAAGAAGATGGTCGGTCAAGTCATTCAGCTGGCACTAATGGAGACAAACTCATAAGTGAGTACTTGCTGTGTCCGAAAGGATCAGCCTTAACTGATCAGTCTCAGGGGAAAAGACTGGCTAGCCCGTCTCAAACGGCAGACGATAAAGGCATATCAAGTCCGTTGATGGCTGCTGTTTTGCCAAAAAGCAGAAGAGACCCTCTTAGGGCAAATAAGATACCGACAGTCATAGGAAAGAAGGTCATCCATGAGCAATCTCTGAAGATCTTTCAGAAGCCAGTATTTAGAACGGAAAGACTATTACCCTTCAAGCAGAAGATTATTATTGATAATATTCTGTATTTATTTTATGAAGAAAATGAAGCTCACTTGCTTCAAACTCTCAAGGCTTTAACTGAAGAAATACATGGATTCCATGCAAAAGATAAAGGTATTCTAGCAGAAACCTCGAAGGTTGTATACCTCGAAAATCCTGAAAGTGCTAAGATCCCCATTTTAGCGCTAAAAGAATCGGAATGGTACAGCTTTCATAACCTCTTAGGTGAAGGAAAAAATGTTCTTCCAGGAACTTTATCAGTAGTTCCAGGCCCATATTATGGGAGATATCTTGTTGATGTTCAAGCAGTACATCCCCAGAAGCACAAGCTATGGCTTGTAGAAAACGGTTTTGTTCATAATTTGTGGACAAAAACCAATGAAGATCTGCAGGATTTGCCTGCAATAATTACTGAAGCAGTCAAAAATATCAGACCTGATGGATGTATCCTAAGGTTAAAATTCATTTCGACCCCTCCAGAATGGACAGTGGTAAATGGTCAAATGAATTATATCTCTCCATATCATCATGTCAGATTAATTCAAAGTCCAGTTCAAAAGACAACCGTTGTAAGTGGCAATGGTAGACCAAATCAAAGCATCCCGTGGATGAAGGCTATGGCTATAGCTGTTATCAAAGACGTGGTGCTAAGAGACTATGATTCAAGTCTTTTGGCAAGTGGAGAAAAAATAATGGTTACTTGCTATAATCATCCTCCATCAGAGAATTATGACTTTTTCACAGCTCTTATGAGAAAAGAAGTGGATTGCACTCTGGCCACCACTACGTGGTTAGAAAAGGTTGAGAATGATGAAAAATATAAGATTTCTTATCCGTATGATTTAGACCTCGACAATGGAGATGAAGACACGGCGCGAGATTGGGAATATAGTGGTCCCAACTCTTCAGTGGGTTATTCTGAAGATCCAGAAACATATCACAACATTGTGAATATGCTGGAAAGTTGAGTGGTTGCCGACGCAACAAGACAAACAAGCTTTTCTTTTGATAAAAAGAAAGTGGCTACCAGCACATTAAAGCTTTCGACTTTACTTTTTCAAAAGTAAAGTTATTAGATAGGATTCCTCCTGTCTCCCACTATGTATAAGTGTGATTTATTTCCAGCTTGAGTTCTGCCTCCTATATAAGGAGCCTCAAACTTCAGAAGGAAGGCATCGAAGGAAAAACCTGAAACAAACATATGAAATCTCCCAACCACTACGCCAATAAGTGCAACAAACGACACTTTTCACACAACGGTTCATAATAGCAGGGTTGTACAAATTTAAAAAATGTTTCATACGATGTTCAGAAATTGTCAAGCGTTGTGTGGATAGTCTGAGATCATTCCAGTATTTTTTT
>NC_020495.1:28795277-28796311 GCF_000184155.1 Fragaria vesca subsp. vesca | reverse complement strand
AGTATTTTTAGAGTAAAGTCTGTAATCATCTGGTGTGGTGTGCTGTAAATTTACAAGTAAGTATTTATATTTACAAGTATGAGTAGCTAAACAGCATTTAGCTGTTTGCCTAAGAGCAAGGCTCTGGGTTTGGTATTTGTATTTATGTTGAATTAAATAAATTCTACCTTGTGCCCTATAATCCGTAAAAAAAAAAAATTTTTACATTTCTACTTTTTGTCGTTGTGATACGTTTCCCTACTACTTTGTAAGTGTTTAGACTTGTTTACCCTAAGACAACAGTGATTCCGTCATGATTAGTAACCATTAGACAAGAAGTCGTTAGGTGAAGTGTTGGCATGTTGAAGGCTAGTTTTTAGGAGAAGATTAGTCTAGATACTTAAAAGTAAAGTTTTTTTAAAAAAAAAAACTTTTTAGTAACGGAAAAACAGTAGCTTAACAGTTTTTTGTAACTGTTGGACCTTCTAGATGAGAAATCAAAACCTTAAGGACTATATAGATGTTTTTTAAAACCTTGAGGACTAAGTAGATGCACTAGTAGAAATAAAGACTTAAGCGACGGGAATAAATAGTCGCTTAAGTGCTAATTTTTGTCGCTTAACAATTTAAGCGACGAAACTGGCGTCGCTTAAGATTCGTTGCATATGGCGCGTCTCATAGGTACTTAAGCGACAAAAACATATAATCCGTCGCTTAAGAAACGAACCAAGCGACGGGATTATTTTTGTCGCCCCACACCTAAGCGACGAAATAATTTTGTCTCTTAAGATGTTCAGCGACGTCTGTTTTTTCTGTCGTTTTACGTTTAAGCGACGAAAATTGTCAGTTTAGCGACGCTCCTTTTTTTGTCGCTATATCTAATGCGACGAATAATTAACTGAGGCGACCACAAATATTTGTCGCTTAAGTTGGTCAGCGACGTATGTTCTCTTGTCGTTTTATGGTTAAGAGACGAACCTGTTTGGTTTAGCGACGAGATTTTTTGTAATTCCTTATGCAACAAAAGACGTTTTGGCCTGTCAACTTTTAGCGCC
>NC_020495.1:28790914-28794521 GCF_000184155.1 Fragaria vesca subsp. vesca | reverse complement strand
TTTAAACTAGAAAAGTCTACTGATTTCCTAAACTAATCTGAGAAGTGTCAAAGCCCCTATCATCATCGTCGTCTCGAGGTTGTTGGCTTGGGACCGAGGGTGAACACATAGGCTGTAGCCCTATTCGAGCCATGATTTGCTCCATTTGCAACTTCAACAGTTGATAATCTGCAACAGACTGCTCAGCGATCTTTTGGGCATTTTCAGCCCTCTCTTGTGCTTTGTCAGCCCTCTCTTGTGCCTCAGCCGCCTCCTTTCTAACAGCCACTATCTCAGCCATCGCCTCCTGATGGGTTCAGAAATGAATGTAATTCCTTTGGGTTTTTTTTGCAGAAAATTTTAAAAATGGTACACGACAAATGATCGACTCCTAATTAAGGGTAGTATAGTTTATGTAATATCAAATGGGATCATGACGTATTAAACCCGACCCAATATCAATACATACCGTTAACTCCTCTGTTAGCTTCAGAGTTTTCTGTCAAATTTGCAGAGGTAAACCTATCAAATCTAGTTACTTCCCTATCAAGCTATGTCTGAATCCAAACACTTGTCCCTGGATTCCTTCTCTTCAATTCCTTCTCAATCCAAACAATTGAGAATAGTGAGGAAAGTGATGATTCAAAGGATGCAGACTATGATGCCATAGTCAATAGTGACTTTGAGTTGCATGAAGAAAATGATGAAGTTCAATTTTATTCTCATATTAATGGTGCACCTGATGAAGTAGCAGAGTTTGAAAAAATGGGCTGCAATGGCAATATAAGTGATGAAGAAGCTGCAGATGTCCTAGAAACACCAAGCACCAGGTGTTGGAAAACCTCTCCAGATTATCCATTTTGGATATATGCAAGCAGTCCCAGTAATGATAATCTAACTCTTCAAATCCAAACATTCAAGCCTTAGCACAAGTGCAGTTCCATTGGAAAGAGAGTCTACCTTTGTAATGCCCCATTTTTGGCTGCTGAATACAAGGATGTTTTTCTTGCTGATGGAAAGAGAAGGAATCCAAAATGCTGTCAACAGAGACTTTGGCATGGATATTGAATACCAACTAGCTTATAGAGCTAAGGCAATGGCTAAAAAGATGACACAAGGGACTATTGAGGATCAATACAATACAACTTGCTTGAGTCATATGCTGCTGAATTGAAGAGAAGGAATCCAGGGACAAGTGTTTGGATTCAGACAGAGCTTGATGGGGAAGTAGCTAGATTTGATAGGTTTACCCCTGTAAATTTGACAGGTTTACCCTTGTAAATTTGATAGAAACTTTGAAGCTAACAGAGGAGTTAACGATATGTATTGATATTGGGTCAGGTTTAATACTTCATGTACCGATTTGATATTACATAAACTATATTACCCTTAATTAGGAGTCGATCATTTATCGTGTACCATTCTTAAAATTTTCCTTTTTTTTTTTTTAAATAACAGATGATCTAAATCATAACGACCTTAAGATAAACTTTGGGTTAGGGTTTTGCTCCGCAAGAAAAACAGGAAGGAAACAAAGATGAAGTTTTAAGTTCGGTGCTTGTCCGATGGTGCCTTTATATCGAGGCTTCCTTTTGGCCTCGTCGATGTGGCTATGGGCACATTGTTAGACATGCATTTTGTTGGAGTGAGGCAGAGCCTAAGGCGAGCGCGAAGGGGATGTTTCTGCCTCTTTTGGTGTGAGGAGGCTGCTACAAGGGGGATTGAAGGGAGGCCAAGGATAAGGACCATATCGAAATGGGAGACGGAATGAAATCTGCATATGAGGATATTCATTTACATTTAGTTGTTTACTTGCCATAAAGAATCAAAATATGAATGACAATAATTACGATTTTTATTGCTAAAATACCCTTGAAAAAAGATAGCTACACATTTTAGTCACTTTGAACGCAAATGTTCTTATATGTTGATATGGTCTTTTTTGTCATCTTGATTGCCTTAGTTGAGAAGTTATGTATAACCAACAAGTCAAGAGGCCAAGGGGGACTATCTTGATTCTTTGTAATCATGAGGTTACTTATTAATAAAAAGGCTACGTGTATATATATATATATATACTTGTGTATATTGTAATCTTGTCTTTGCATGAACTTTCTTGTTATTCAAAATCATTTGGTCCTACTACTAGCCATTTGAAATGTATATCAATCGGAAACTGGAAGGGTTGAATAACAAAATTATTGAGAAATTAATTAAAAATAAAATTAAACAATTTCCACAAAATAGCATCTAAATCAGAACCCTAGAGAAACAAAATTGAAAACCACAAGCATTTTAAACCATATTATAAGCATGTTGAAATAAAGGCTATTATCGGTATAAAAATTGATTTTATATGCTTTGATTTCTAAATCCTTTTCAAATACAGATTATTAATTTCCTGATTAGGATGTGAGACTCACATATATTCCGATTCCACCATATGTGTAAGTAAAACATTGGAATTCTGTTATCCTGGAATCGTTCTTTCACTGTTCAATTCCAAACCAATAAATTGAATAAACAAATAAACAACTCAGATAGTTAGATACAACAACCAATCTATTGTAAGTATTACACGCACAAGGGGGAGATGTATGCCATTAAACCAAATCGTTACATATATTATTAGCTATACAAAATAAATGTTTCATGATGTAACAACTTAGTAGTATATTGTATACCTCTATACAAAAGTAGAAAGCTAATCAAGAGTTAACTCAAAATTCGTTCCATGCATTTGATAGTTTGATTTTGTTGCTTCTTGGATTCCTCTTCTTCAATCATTTGATGTTATTTGCTTGATCGAATGCCCTAATAATATTCACAGAGTAGTACGTTACCTCCATCACACGAGTTCATGATTCCTCCATTCCTATTTCCTTCTTGCATTTATTTCTTGTATTTTTTAATTTTTTTTCACGGGTCGAAAAGAAAAGGAAGGACAAAACGAGACAAAATTATGACAGTAGTTGATTTTAAATGAAACGGATCCTACGGATACCAAAGCACACAACCATTAAAACTCGATTTCCTTTGACCACCCATTACCCAAATCCCGTCTGTTTAAGTTTAGCCAGGGAGACCAGTTTAGCTTGGTATGTTTATCTTCTTCAGTCTCAATGACTCAAGTCACTCAACCCATCTTATCTTTGGTCGGAATTGGTGAGATTTGGATTTCGGAATTTGTGTCTTTGTTTGAGTTGAACTAGTGGGTAGGAGACACTACCAGAAGAAAGGTTTTAGCCGACGAAAATAAAAAATACAGGCCGACGAACAATTTTTCTTCGTCGGCTAATTTAAATTTTCGTCGGCTATAGTCAACTTTAGCCGACGAAATTAAATTTTCGTCGGCTAAAGAATTTTTTCATCGGCTATAGTCTGTGGACTTTAGCCGATGACATTAAACATTCTTTAGCCGACGAAATTTTAATTTCGTCGGCTAAAGTGCTTTATATTTGCAGATCTGGATAGCAGCTCATCTAGGGAAAAAAAAACGGGAGAAGAAAAACAGGAGAAAAGTTTGGGTGTTGTCAAATCTGTACCATAATTAGTTGTGGGGCTATATATAGGTACGTACGTATGTACATATGTATATATATGTTGATTTTGAGTTTTATTTGAGTTG
>NC_020495.1:28735284-28786403 GCF_000184155.1 Fragaria vesca subsp. vesca | reverse complement strand
TTGATATGGGGAGCACGAAGGTTCCAGGAGTTTAAGGTTGGATTTAAATTTTCAGAAGTGTTTGCAGGTGTTAATAGGAAGGGTTGTCCATTTTCAAGGGAGGTTATGCCGATTTTTCGGTAAATTTTCCTTGGAGGTGGTCCCCGCACGACTTACTCTGGGTTTCATGGTGAAATTTGGGGTGGGTCGTGTCAGGTCATCCCACTTATGACAAGTACATGCACGAGATGTTCCAGATGCATGTCATGGTTGTTGGTACTGTCAAGACCCACCCCGAATTTCATCCTGAAACCCGAAGTAAATCCTGCGGGGACCACCTCCAAGGAAAGTTTACCGAAAAATCGGCATAACCTCCCTTGAAAATGGACAACCCTTCCTAATAAATACCTGCAAACACTTCTGAAAAATCCAAATCCAACCTTAAACTCCTGGAGCCTTCGTGCTCCCCAAATCACAACATCTCCCAATTTAATTACTAACTTAAACAAGAAAATCTCATAGCCAACAGCCACAGTTCAGAGCAACTCTATTTGAAAGGAAATGAACTAGAAATATAAAAATGAGCGGAAGCTACACTATTGACTATGCCTTTTCTCCAAATACGTCCGACCACAACTATGCAATCCTACAAACTAGGCATTTTTAAAACGAAGAGCCCAGGGGAAAAACATTTGAAAACGAAACGTTAGAGTGAGTGGACAAAAATAAATTAACGAATAAAATATTTATGTTTCCCCAAATCAATTTCCAAGGAAAATTAAATGCATGCTGTAAGCGATAGAACTTTTATCCCATAAATATCGAGTCTCTCAGACTCTAAAAAAAATATATATGTATGTATTTACACACGTCCATACTCTCTATATAAATTCATTGGTCTATATAGGGCTACTACGCTCGCGTCCAACGCTCACGTCACGCCTTAATGCGGTGCTACACTACACCATTAAAGTGGACAGACGAGTGTATAAATATGTGCCCATACCCCCTATATGAATTAAAGACTCATATAGGGCTACTAAGCTCGCGTCCAACGCTCACGTCACACCATAATGCGGTTATATGCTACGCCATTAAGGTGGACAGACACATATGGCTAGCTAGCATTTATGTACATACTCTCCTCAATATACATATTTATACTCACCGAAAAATCTCATTTTTCGGTAACTCTCCAAAAGAAATAAAAGCGTCAAAATTAAATGACGTCAAAACTCCAACAATTTTAAATGCTCAACCAAAACCATAGCATGCATATTATTTAAAATAAAAGTCCACTCACAGTATTAGGCCTAAGCCTTCCAATGCTCGGAATACTCCTCGAGCGCTGCCTCCAACTAATTACACACTCTAGCCAATCCCACGTCTGACGATAAACAGAAGAATAAATTGGTCAGACCGGACTCCATCAACATTAACGGATCGACTTCTTCCTGGTTTGACTAAGATTTCCTAGGTTGACCAATAGATAAAAGAATCATTTTCTACTACTAACTTCGCATCCAAAACCTATTCGGTTTCAAACCTAACCTTAACCTGAAATCGAAGTCACATGCACACTATCTTTATGCCTTTAACACACTAAGCAATTCACTTCCAAAATCACCATGAAGCCAATGGTCTAGATTTTAGGGTTACTATGGATAGTAATCATATTAACAAAAATTATTTTATGGTCCCCTAGCTTAAGCCAACCAGAACCAACAATTCCAACATTTCTTTTCTACCCAACTTCACACCAACAATTACTAAGGGCACCCAAAAGGGTTTCCAAGAATGGAAGTTTCCATAAAGGGGAAAGTTCCCTAAAAAGAGACTTTCTAAATATGGCAGGTTTTCCTAAACCGTAAACTACCACTAACACAAAAAGAAAAGTCGACAAGCTACCTTCACGGGTTCTGCCGAAATTGCTGCCTCGTCGGAATCTCGATAGGGATTCCGGCGACTTGCCAGAAATACTCGTCGGATTCCGGTGACTTGCCGGAATTTCGCCATAGCCTCCCCGTATTCTTCAGAACTCCAAGTTCTCGACATGCAATAACCACAACAACAAGAACAGTCATTAACCATTTCCGAAAAACACCGAGCATAATTCCAAATCAGCTAACTAGCACCCAAACCTCAATACAACTCAAACATTAGCCGAAAACACCAACTTACCTTCAATTTGCTCTACTTCGCAAACCAGAGCTCCTCCTTGCCAAACTCCACATGAAAGACCTCCAAACATTCCCAGCGGCTGCCTTAGTTGCCACCTTCACCGAAACAGTTCCAGATTACTTTGGTTCCTCACAAGCCAAACTCACCAAGCCTCCGTCTTGACAAAACAGAGAACCAATAGAAGAACAGGGGACCTCCCTTTGGCAGAAAGCCTCTACCTCGGTTCAATACCACCGTCGCTTCCTCCAACCCTTCCCAAGACGTGTCTGGGCTCCATTCAACCGGTTCTAGACTCACCGGAGCTCGGTAGTCCCGCTGGAGCTCCAAGAACGAACTCGTCGGAAAACCCCGACTAAAACCGTTCGAGTGCCAAGTCATGGCCGACATCGACAAGAATCGCCGGAGGGCCGCTGTGCTTCTTCCCGTCGATCTCCTTCCAAAGTTCGGGCACGGGTGAATTGAAAGCTAGACGTTGTAAAGAAGAGGGAGAGGAAGAGAATTGGTGGGGGTCTTGTCGTCATAGGTGGCCAGACGGCGCCACTCCGGCGCGGCAAGACTGAGAGACGAGAGAGAGAGGGAGTCGGGGAGAGGAGTGGGAGAGTTTGGGCTTTTGACCGAAGTCCACCACTTCTCAGTAATCTCAGCAAGAATAATCCTAGTACCAAACCTTCGATAAAACATAGAAAAATAATTCGGAGCTCCGCAAAACAATTCTAAAGACACCGAAGAACTCGAATCGACTTGAACTACGACATCGGGACCTTAAAAGAAGAGTTTGACATTTCCAGAAAAACTCGCAAATAAACTCGAGTGTTAATTTACTAAGTTACCGAGCACTGTTAAATTCTACAGTAACTCGTGGAATACCTAGTAAATAGGTAAAATTTGGGTCCAGGATGTTACAGGTACCATCAGTGATTTTTCTGCCCGTGGGATGTTGTCGGGCAACGTTGTTAGGGGATACAAGGCTTGTCCAAAGTGCCTTAGCGATGAGGGGAGCAGTAGTCATTGCAACAAGATATACAAATTGGGTCACCGTACTCTTCTTCCATATGATCACGAATGACAGCTCGTTGCACAGGCATTTGATGGGGCCATAGAAAATGGTGTGCCTCCCAGAAGATGGACGGGGGAAGAAATTTTAGTAGTGCTTAATGAGTACGATTTTGGGCAACTCAGCAATCATCCAAATATTGTGGCGGCAATACCTGAAAGACCCGACAGGTACAAATTCTGGACACATAAGAGCATATTCTGGGAACTCTCATACTGGAGTAAGTTGTTGATCAGACACTACCTAGATGTGATGCACATAGAAAAGAATGTTTGTGACAGTGTGGTGGACACAGTGCTGAACTTGGAGGGGAAGACGAAAGACGGTCCTAAGGCACACATTGATCTAAAAAAAAATGCAATTAAGAAGACATCTGTGGTTGAAAGAAGGGAAGAAAAAAATGCCTCAAGCTCCTTACACAGTAAAACCTGACCAGAAGAACGTAATTTTCAAGTGGATGAGTTGTGTGAAGTATCCTTCAGGCTATGCAGGAAATATAGCCCGGTGTGTGAACTTCCGGGACAATAAGATGTACGGGTTGAAGAGTCATGACGGTCATATCCTGCTACAACGTCTCTTCCCTGTTTTCATTCGACCGTTCCTTCCCCGTCTGGTGGTGGAGCCGTTAGTAGCGTTGGCAAGATTCTTCCAAAAGTTATGCACACAGGAAGTGAAAAAATCTAACCTCCGGGAAATGCAAGAGGACATCATTTATATCATGTGTAAATTTGAGAGGATATTTCCTCCAAATTTTTTTGACATCATGCCTCACCTGATTATCCATCTTCCCGAGCAATTGTTGCTTACCGGTCCAGTACACTACACTTGGATGTATCTCATGGAAAGGTACGTTTTTTACACCTGAATTCCTCAATATATATACATGTTCAATAATCATAACATTTTGCAACTTGATTTATAGGCAACTTGGAGACTACAAAGATTATGTGGCTAATAAATCTGCGCCTGAAGGATGTATAGCTGAAGCATATATTGCGCACGAGTGTGTCACCTACATGAAGTTGTATTTAGGAGCGTTGAAGACTTGAAGGAAACTCCGCAAACCATGCCGATAGATGTACCGAAGTTCAATCTTTCCATAGTCTCCAGTGATCTTGAAGTGTATGGAATTTTGCCAGACTCCTACAAATTACAACCACATGAGCTAGTCATTGCCCACTGGTGGGTATTGATTAACTGTCGAGAAGTTGAATACTGGAAAGACATCCATATATATTGTCCAGACATTCAAGGTGATCTCGAGTACCACAACAGGGAGTTCGCAGATTATTTTGGCGGCTGGGTACGTAATTTAATATTTTTGTAAGTGTTTATGTTTATTGCATAATTATCCACATTTACAGTTGAATGGTTGGTTGCAGATGAACCATATTCAATTTGATGGTCACCCAAATTGGTCGCACGAACTAAGACTTCTAGCGATGAAGCCGATAATGTCAAGAGTTTATCCGATGTGCAAGGTGAATGACGTGCAATTTATATGTGAACAGAGAGACAACAGACGGAGAACACAGAATTCTGGGGTCATGGCGCATGGTGGGCGGAATGGAGTTGACTATTACGGTGTTCTCCATTCAATGGTGGAACTCGTTTATGGGTAAGGCATGACAGTGCACCTCTTCAAGTGTAGATGGTTTGATACTAGGCCGCAGAGTATGAAGACTGATCAGTACGGAATATTATCGGTGAACACTGCTACAAGTTGTTACGAAAATGACCCGTTCGTTTTTGCCACATCGGTAAAACAAGTGTTTTATCTTGATGACCTTGCTAAGGGTGACGCGTGGAAAGTAGTCAACCTTGTGCACCCTCGAAACATTTACCAGGCGGCTACACTTGGAGAGGCTGAAGACGAGGAAGAAGAGCCCAACGCAATAGGTATTCCTAACTCTTCTACCGTTCTCCTTAATAATTTTAAAGCGGGTCATTCGGTTCAAATTCGTGATGAAGAGCCAAGGCTTATTGATGTTGATCCAAATCAAGAAACAGATGAAGACTCTGGCGATGAGGAAATGCATAGATTACCAGAAATTAATTCTGACACCGAAGAAGACTCACCGGATGATTCCGATTACGAGCCTTAGTTTTAATTTAGAGGACGTAATACATTCCGATTACGAGCCTTAGTTTTAATTTAGAGGACGTAATACATTAATTTGTAATAAAAAAGAATGTATTACCTTTATAGTTTACATATGTTGAATTCATATTTCTATTATTTTATATGAATTTTGGTGATATATGAACAGGAAGTGAGTATGGTTTACATTAAACCTTCAGTTTTTTTAATGTATTTTTTATACTTTAGCCGACGAAATACACATAATTCGTCGGCCTAAACCATCTTAGCCGACGAATTATAGTATATTTCGTCGGCTAAAACCATCTTAGCCGACGAATTATATTATAAGTCGTCGGTTAAGATAAGTTTAGCTGACGAATACCCTAATATTTCGTCAGCTTTATTTATTTTTTTAGTTTTTATTACATACTATAGCCGAGCCGACGAATATATTAGGGTATTCGTCGGCTAAACCCTAAAATTTTTCTATTACATACTATAGCCCTATCCTCGGTGGTTATTTTTCGTAAAATTTTTATATGACTTGTTGCGTCTCATCGATTTGAAACTATTTTTAGTTGAAGGTCCGGCCAAAATACGAAATTTAGACGGTCCAACGACCTTTTCCGTGCGTTTAGGGGTTTGACTTACGGGATTGACCGTCTGGATCGAGCCATTAACCTTGTCGGATCAAGTTTAATTTTTGCCCATACATGTATTTTGTCATGATGGTCAGATCTGACGGTCGGATTTCCGTTTCTCAAGTTTGATCATCACAATCATAACATGCCTATTAATGTTGTACAGCTTGTTTACCAAGTGTTTAGTAAATGTTCCGTTTCAAAAACAAACTATACATAGAACCTTCAAACGCAAAAAAGTCGTGAAATAAGATATGACCAGAATGGTGAAATACGTCTACGGTTGAAAAATCATGGTATTCCGGTAAAGTCTCGGTGCCGATAGTTGCGGTCAATGCAATTTTCCATTCTTTCTCCCTATGGGTAGCCCTATCTTCGGTGGTTATTTTCCCAAAAATTATTATACGACTTGTTGCGTCTTATCGGTTTGAAACTATCTTCAGTTGAAGGTCCGGCCAAAATACGTAATTTAGACGGTCACAATTACAATGTGCCGAATGTATAAAGTATTTAAGCCAACGAATTTCAAAGTTTAGCCGACGAATTTAGACTCTTAGCCGACGAAGTAAAAATTTACTTCGTCGGCTAAAGTGGTACGGTATACAAACGAACCCCAGAGCGAGAACAGCCTCCACCGCGCAAATTCGAAACCCTAGCCTCCTCCGCCTCCTCGAGCCCTCTCCCGATCGCCCTTTCCCTCTCCCGGTCTCCCTTTGTAATACCCTGGAAATTTGATATTAGTTTCTAATATTATTTGGGAGTTTTCGAGTTAGAAGTTGGTGTGTTTTTGAGGTTTGAAAAAAGAGCGGAAGTGTTCGGACGTGTAATTTACCCGAAAGGGTTTTATGATTTATTTTGAAGGGTCAAGTGTTGACTTTTTAATCTGTTGGATTTCTCAGAAAACTTCCTTCACGAAAGTTGTAGAGCATGACGATACGAGTTCGTAGACACGTGGCACGCGTAAAACGGACTTCGTTTGTGGAAGTTATGGTCAGCAGAAGTTCGTGGTTTTCAGGAATTTTTAGTATAACTATGAAAAAGTTATAGGGTTCCCTCAGTTTTTGTCCGGCACCACTCTCTCCTTTTTTCTTCTCTCCTGCCTCACCTTCAGTATCTGAGTTTCCCAGCCAAGCCGACCCGGACCCAGTTGACCCGACCCAGATTTTCCGGCCATCTCCGGCCGACCCAGACGACGGCACCGGTCGAAAACTCTTCCTCTCCTCGGCATGATCTTCCCTGTGTAGGTGGGTGAAGACGACTCAAGCGGGTTTGAGAGAATCAAACGCTGCAGTGGAGGGTGGCGGACCTGAATTTGACCCGAGGCGACGGGAGAGTGAAGATCGGAGCTTGCGGAGGCTGTTTCGAGCGGTTTAAGGTCGAGATGGACTTAGGCTTAGGTAGGAAAAGTGCTTTATTTGTAGTGATTTTCAAGTTTGTAGTTGGGTGTTTGGCCAAATTGTGAAGTTGTAGGGTGGCGCATGGGGCCCACTCACCGCCGCCGGTGGTGGCGCATGGCGGCGCGTTGGGCAGGGTGTTTAGGTTTAGTTGCTTTGGTTAGCTAGTTCTTGTTGTTGTGAGCATGTTGGTATATTATGAGATTTGGTTAAGTTTGAATAAGTTTTGCTTGTTAAATTCTTTGTTATTGTAGACTTGTGCGAAGTGTTGAGCTAGGAGAATCCAAAGTTAGGCAGTGGGGGATTATGGTTAAGTGTTCGACGAACTTGGGGGGTCTCGGATGAAGGTTGTCCTTTTTGGGCAAAGCTTGGGTTAAGGCATGTTAAGGGTGTAATGTTCTTTTATTAAGTTGTTATTAAAGTTATTAAGTTTTGTTAATAGGTGACTTGTGGAGTGTGGTTTGGTATTATATTCTTGTGTAGTGCGTGCGAAGACGCAGTTGGATTTTAGGTGAGTAACATCTCACCAAGGTCCACTTTGGGACCAATTATTTATAATTATTATGATGATAATTGTGATGTTGATTTTGATGATGATATGATGATTATGATGATAATTCTTATGATGACGATGGTAATGGTTTTGAGGCAATTTTTATATTGTGAGTAAATCTCATATGGGTTCATAAGGAACCGAGTTTATTTTATAATTTTATTATTATTAGTTGTGAAGTTGTCCTTAAAGGAAAATGATTTTTGTTTTAAAAAAATAAATGAGCTTGATCGTCAACGGCTCATGGGTAAGTGAAAATATGTTTTCTGGTAAAATAAAATCTTTCAAAAGGACTTCCGATCATGTGATATTGTGATGTTGAAATATGGTTGTTGATATATTATTCTAGTGGGAATATTTATGTCTTCGTTTATATAAATATATCTAGGTGGAAAGATATAATTTATGAAATGCTCGTGTTGTTGTTGATGATATTTTTATATTTAGAATTGTTGTTTAAATAGTCAAACCGGGTTCCTAGCCTTTAATCGGGTGATAGGTTACGGTTATGATTAGATTTATTATTTTGTGATTTGATAAGTGTTATGATGGGAGAGTATTGGAATGTGTGCCTTAATTGTGTATGTGTTTGCCTTAGTGGTGATTATTAGATTAGGAGCCTTCGTGGTGGACCGGGAACCAAGCCTTGGCCGGGTGATTGGTTATGGTCAGTATAGAGCTCTAGTCTGTTAGTCGGTACTTCATGGGGGATGACTGAGTGTTGACGAACCCATCAGTACGCATTTGTTTGGTTACTTATGGGGGATGACTAAGTGTTGGCGAACTCATAAGTAGGAGTAGAGAAATGTTTGTGTGATGTTCTTATATGTTGTTTAAATTTCATGCTTTGAGTATCTCCTGAACTATGCTTATCCGCAAGAGATTCTTAAATCTTAATTGTGTGATTTTAATAGAATTCTTAAACTATGTTTATTTATAGGATTCATTTATGATTTTTAGTGATTTTAAATTATTATGTTTTCTTAATTGTTTCTTTTGAATTCTCTTGCTTTTAAACGATTCCTGAACTAAGTTGCTAATGCAGGAATTACTAGTTTTAATTATATGTGATGTTGGGATTGTTGGGTTATTATTTTGGGAGTTACTCATACGAGCTTTTTAGCTTACCGGGTTTGTTGTTTACAACCCGGTGCACCAATTCATGGTGTAGGGGTTAGACCTGCAAGTGATGATCAGAAGGTTTGAGGCAGTGGCCTAGGAGCTGGGTTTTGACGAAATACATTTATTTGTATTTTATGGTAGTTGTTTTTAAGCTCTTGTGAGCGAAGTAGTTTATTACTAGACTTTTGGAAGTTGATGTAATTAAGGAGATTAAATGTTTAACTCGGTTGATGAGTTTATCGACATTTACATTTCCAGTATTTGTTTTTAGTTTTTGAAATTGCTGAGCAGGTTATGGGATATTTAGAATTTAAGTTTTATCATGCCCAAATTTTTGAAATTTATCTTTCGAAAATTGGGGTGTGACACCCTCTCCCTCTTCCTCCCTCCGGTCGCCCTCTCCCTCTCCCGGCCGCCCTCTCCCTCTTTTGGTCTCCCTCTCCCTCTCCTGCTCGCTCGAGCTCCGCCTCCGCCTGCTCGTCACTCGCCAGGTAGTGTAATTCTCTGATTTTTATTTCGATATGTGCGTTTAGGGTTTCGAATTTAAGAATTTAGGGTTTTTATGTGCTATTGATATTGTGGATTGGTTTATGATGAATATATTGAGAATTTTGGTGATAATCCATCTATTGAATGTTATTGGTGTGAATGATTGAGTTGGTGTTTTGACAAAAATTTGCATTAATTTGATAGGACCAAATAAAAAAACTATGATCAACGCCGATTGATTTTGCAAGTTTTAATATATTGGATTATGCAAGTTTTAATATATGGTTTTGTTGGAATATTGTGGATATTTTTGATGCCTATTGATTTTGTGTATGACCTACATGTCGTGTGTCATTATTAAGTTTCATGATTTTCTTTCTCAGCCTTGATTCAAATTAATATTTTAAACAGGATGAGCGGTAATTTTAGATCGACGAAGGGTTCGAAGGGCCAAAGGTCCGAATCGTCTGAGGGAACCTCTAGCAACCCTCAAACGTCGTTTCGGGGCCTCATGACAGCCAGACGTGCGGCCCTTTTGGAGACGGCGTAGAGGCAGCCGGAGGTGCCCCCTTCATCAAGGCAGCCGGTGGTGCCCCCTTCATTGAGACAGCCGTGCGTCCCTCATTCCTCGAGATAGTTGTGGCCTCAGACCCAGACAGAGGTGTCTGCACCCCGTATGCCTGAGATACACCGGGCGCCCACTCCGAGTCCTACTACTTCAGATGGTGGGTCATCTGGGGTACAGATGCCGCCGCCTCATCTGTTCCTACCGCGGATGATACCGGCCTTACCTGCAGTCGATGGCTCAAGGACGCAGATTTATCCACTGCCCCCGCCAGTGGCTTCATCAGCGGCGTACCGGTTCGTGCCTTTTGATACGTCTCTTATTTTCGCGAGGGTATCTTCATCGGCGACAGAGACGGAATCTGTCGCGTCCGCCGCATCGCCCTCAAGTAATGAAAGATGAATGATTTGTTTTCTTATAATTCTCCGATTTTAATAATTAATTTGGTTTATCATGTGATAGGCACCTTCAGAGCGAAGCCAGCAAAGAAGAAGAGAGGCCCCATCACAGGGAAGGCTCTCGAGAAGATGGTCAGTACCTCAGGGAGGATCGTCATCCGGACTGACGGGGATGGCGACATAGTATCGGGCGGGAAGTCGAGGACGTACTCCGGCTACGTGGGAGCGCTCATTAGGGGTAGAGTCCCTATGTTGTGGTCAAACTGGGGCGAGGTCCCGCAGGAGATTAAGGATATGGTCCACAACGCGATGTCGGTGAATTTACAAAATGCCTCAATAATATTATGTATTACATTGTTGATTTTTCGAAAAACTAAACTAATAAACGGTTAAATGCAGGTGTGGTTTGAGGTTCCCGAGCACCTGAAGAGCAGCTGGGCGGACGTTGTGCATGGGGGAAGGTACGTTGGGAAGTTAATGAAAAAACAAAATTGTATGTGATATTAATAATATTTCTAATATTTTTGTTGTATCTGTAGGTACAAGGAGTGGAAGAACGAGTTACGGACCCACTAGACTTCGCACGGGAACGCACGTTCTGGTACCCCTGTTGAGTTCCAGTACAAAGAGTACGAGTGGCATTGGCTTCTGACATCAGAATTCAACAACCCTCGTAAACAGATATTTAAAAAAATTAATTAGTTAATTTGTCATTAAGTACGTGCGTTTTTAAATATTTTACTAATAATTTAGTTTTTTCTTTGAAGGCCGTTTCTCGGGCGAACGCTCAGAACCGGCAACACAACAGAAGGAACCATTGTGCCGGTTCTAGACCGTTCGCTGTCTTCATGGACAAGGCGGCCAGAGAACATCCAGAAGTCAACCAGTACGTCTATACGTACGAGAAGACATATCCTGACGCCCAGGAGGATATTGTAAGTCATCTTACGTTTTAAAATTTTTAATTTTACTTATATATATATATATGTCAAAATATTAATTAATAATTTTTTTCTTATCCAATTAGGCGAAGGTGAGAGAGGCTAGTGACGAGGTGATGAGTGCTATAGTGAGAGAGACATGGCCGGACACGCAGGAGGAAGAGATGTCCGAAGCCATGTCCCGGATCGACACTTCGGATCCGACGGTTGGGGCGAGGATCATGGGCACAGCCTTCCCACCGTGAGCAAACAACTTCTACTGTCGGGGTCTAGAAAAGAAGGGCGAGGGGGTCCTAAAGACCACTCCAGGATTTCAACGAAAGGCAGCCTGGACCAGCAGCAGGACCACGACCACGACCACCAGGACGACTCAGCTAGAGTCGGAAGTTCAGAGACTACAGGAACAGCAAGCTGCTCAGGCTGCCTATAATGCCTCGCAGGTAGCCTATAATGCCTCGCTGACAGCCTATAATGCCGCGCAGGCAGCCTATGTTGCTAAGATACATGCCATCCAGCAGGCCCAGCAGCAGCAGATGTTCTAGTACATGCAGGACTTTACAGCTGCCCAGCTTCAGGGACTTCTGGCTCCACCCATGCCTACGACTATACCGCTACCCCAGCCGCCGCAACCTTCGCAGTAGCCCCCAGAAGCGGATATTAATTTAGACGATCTAGATTTTGTGTAGTTGATGAATTATATATTGTTTTATGTGCTTATTGTTGTTGTTGGTTATATGGAATTGTTTTTGTGTATTTTGCAGCTTGCTTGGAATGGTAATTTAGAAATTTCGGGGTTTTTTTTTACTGGAATGGACTTATAGCCGACGAAATACACAATAATTCGTCGGCTATAGTATTTTAATTTTTTTTAAATAAGATTTAGCCGACGAAGTATGGCATGTTTTGTCGGCTAAACCCTTCTAAAGCCGACGAAACAAACTATATTTCGTCAGCTTTAGTTATTTTTTAATTTTTAATTACACACTTTAGCCGACGAGTATCTTAAATGTTTCGTCAGCTAAAGTCTGAGAAAAAACCGACGACATGTTTTTCGTCGGCTAAACTGTTGGACTATAGCCGACGAATATCTTAAATGTTTCATCGGCTAAAGTCTGGGAAAAAAACCGACGGCATGTTTTTCGTCGGCTAAACTCTGGGACTATAGCCGATGACGCCTTCTAGTTTTGTCGGCTAAAGTCATCGCCGACGACCTTTTCCCGACGAAATCTTAGCAGACGAGCCTTCGTCGGCTAAGATCTTAGCCGACGAATTAAGCTAACAGGCTGACGAAACTTTTTCGTCGGCTAAAGTACTTGTCCTGGTAGTGAGAGATTTAGGAGCAGTTAGTTAGTTAATAGAATTCAATCAAGCATGATTCGAATTGTGTGGAATCAAGAGATTGCCGAGTTCGTTTATTCATTCCTCACTTCATTTTGAACTTCTTTCTTTGGAGTGCCTTGGCCATGGAGTGATTTTGCGAATAACAACTTTGTATAGTTTTATTTACTTCTCATGTTTGATTAACACATGTTCGTTATAGGGTCTAATGACTTCATGCCATGGAAAAGCTAGGATGTGCTATTATCTGTGATACTGAGAGGGTTTACTTGTTTGTTCTATAGTTATTACTTGTTAGTTAGGTTGCAAGGACTGCCCAAGTTCCCATGCCTTTGCCTTTTCTTTTTGCTAGGTTCTGTTCTTTGGGGGCTTTAACTAAATATCTCTGCCTTTTTAGATCCTGAAAGTTGAAATGGTCCTTAGTAATGGCCATAGCTTGCTAAGTTCCTATGTTATAATGTTAACCAAAGTGTTCCTTCAATTTGAAATCCTCCTTTGCTTATTCGATCCTGTAATGCATCATTGAACCATTTAATACCAACCAAATCCATAAACAATAAACACATTCGAAAAACTACAAAAAAGAAATGTATGATTGTAGCTTCAATCTCAATGTTCTTTGTTTTTCACTTTGCAGTTCTGTACCAGTGTTGCAACAAGTTGACTGGTGGCATACCTACAGATTGTGACATCTTAAGAGCCTATCCTTCTGTGCATTGCAATCCAATCAGTTAATGGGGGAAATTCCTCCGAGTTTGGGAGGCTGGAGAAATTAACAATGTGGTCCTATTCCTAAAAGATTAGTTGATGCCCTTATGCTACAAATCCTTGACATCTGCTACAATATTCTCTCTGGCATTATTTTATGTGAGATACAAGTAACATTATGATATTTTACCTATGTTTAAAATCAGTTGCAAACTTGCAATATTCTTAATGTTCCATTATTTTGGCTGGGTCATATACTGTCAATTTTAATTCTTTGTGTGACATCCAAGGAACATTCTGTTAGTGGATATATTACCTTTTTGTAAAATTAGTTGCAATATTGTGGGTGTTTGGATCTTCTTCCTTTGTTATGTGCCATGCATATATCAGAAATTTTCTTTATGGATGCTTGAGTGTGTATCTGATTAGTGATTACTCAATTAGTCATGATCAATTACTGTTTGGCTGAACAGTTTATCCTCTGGCTTTCTTTTTGTGGCAGTGCTATCACACACGAACCTCAGCTGCACAATAAAAATGGTTATGTCAAATATGTGATCCATCACTACTCTCCTTGAATGAAAAGCTACTGACCTCGAAGCCATGTGTCTCACTGTCAAACTGAGCTTTCTTCAACCAACTCTGCTTCTACCTACATCAACTTCTATAAACAAACAAGTAAGTAATTCACACAATTCTTTTTCTTTTCTATTCTTCTTTTTCTTCCATGCATGTTTTGCTTCTCTAGTTCTGTCAGCTTATATCAGCATTGTAGTGAAAAGAGTATCAAAATTTCTCGCAAAATAAAACTCTGACTATAAACCCATCATCCCCAACAACCCATAAACTTAAAGGAAGAAACTTTCTCAGTTCAGCTCCTGTTGGTGGAACCCAGCACAAGTCTAGAATTGTAATACCTCAAATTTTCATATTATTTTCCTGGTATTATTTTCGAAATTAATGAAGGATTATTTGTGGGAAATTTCTTTCGTTTCGTATGTGCGAAGTTGAAGTTTCGGGAGTCAATTTTATTAAGGTGCCTTGACTTTTAAGAGGCCAAAAGTTGACTTTCTTATCCGTAAGTTATTTTCAAAATCTTTCTTCACAAAAGTTGTAGAGTTTGGCGATACGAGTTCATAGACACGCGACACGCGTAAAACAGATGTCGTATGAAAAAGTTATGGTCAGAGTAAGTTAGTTTCCGATTTTGGAAGGTGTATAAATAGAAAAATGTGTGGGTTATTTTCAGAAACCCTAAAATTACAGAAAAACCCCTGCAGTTTCTCTCTCTCTCTCCCGTCTCAATTTTCACCGTCGAACTTCTTCCGGCCATAACTCAGCCATCCGGCGACGGATTTGGGCATGCTTAGTATCGTTGGAAAGCTCTCACTCCTCTCTTTCTATTCATACCAGCCTCACACCCTATAGAGCACTGTGCACGGAGCAGCAAGGCTCGCAAGTTACTACTGTCGCCGGCGGTGAAACTCCGACCGATTCTGGCAACATCGAGGTTTGAAGCTACCCATTTATGGAAGTTCTTGTCCTTCTGAGCATGATGATACCAGCCTTGAAGCCCAATTCGAAGCGTGGAGCTTTTGAGTTCAAAGTGCTCCTTGTTTCTTTCCGACGACGTTTCCGGCCTCTTTCCGGCCGAATTGGCTTTCGCCACAGGTATGAAAAGTGTTCAATTTGATGTGACCTACAAGCTTGCTGTTGGGAGCTTGCTCAAATTTTGAAGTTGATGGGGTGGCGCGTGGGGCTCACTCGCCGCCGCCGTCTGTCGTGCCGCGTGGCAGCGCGTCCGGCAGTGTTGTAGCTTTAGTTTCTTTGGTTAGCTAACTCTTGTTGTTGTGAGCATGTTGAGTTGTAGAAATTCTAGGTTTTGAGTAAGGAATTGCATGCTAGGTTCTATGTTATTCATAGGTGTTTTGGAAGGTTGTGAACTTTGGAAGTTTGAGAATTAGAAGCAGCAGTTTTAGGTCTTTAAATTCGACGACCTTGGAAGGTTGTCCTTCTTTGGGCAAACCCTCGATTTAAGTTTTGGGTTAAGAGGGCAAGTGTTACTTTTTAGTTTGAATGGTTACTAAGGTTATTAATTATGTTAATTAGGTAGCTTGTGGAGTTGTTAGTGAGCTTGTTCCTTGTGTTTTTGTGAAGACGCAACGAGAGTATTTAGGTGAGTAAATCTCACCAAGGTTCACTTTGGGACCAATTATTTATGGTTATTGTGATGATGATTATGATGATGATTGTGGTGATGATTATGATGATGGTTGTGATGATGATGATGATTGTGATGATGATTATGATAAGGATTTTGATGATGATAATGATTATGATGATAAAATGATGATGATTATAATGATTATAACTTAAAAATTATGTTTTTGTTTGTTTTAAAATATATGAGCTTGATCGCTAACGGCTCATAGGTAAGTTAAAACAAGTTTTCCTATTATATGATTATTTTTAAGGTTCATGTAATCATAATGTTTTTGGCTATTGATAGATTATTCTTGTGGGAATATCTATGTTTGTTCGTATAAATATATCTATGTGGAAGGATATAATTTTTATAATGTGCTCCTTGTGTTAATTGATGATGATTTTATTATACTGTGATTTGTGGTTTAGATAATCAAACCGGGTTCCAAGCCTTTAATCGGGTGATTGGTTACAGTTATGATGATTCTACTCTATTGTGATTTATTGTTTAAATAGTCAAACCGGGTTCCAAGCCTTTAATCGGGTGATTAGTTACGGTTATGATGATATTTTGTGATTTGATATTGGACAGTCAAACTGGGTTCTAAGCTTTTGGCCGGGTGATTGATTACGGTTAGGAATATAGCTCTTGTCCGTCTGTCGGTGTAGGTCATGGGAGGTACCTGAAAGTATCTGGGACCCATGGGTACATAAATTGTTGTTGTAGGTCATGAGAGATATTTATTAATATCTGGGACTCATGGGTACATGTGTTTGTTGTAGGTCATAGGAGATACCTTATTAGTATCTGGGACTCATGGGTACATGTATATTTGTAAAAATATTGGTTATATGGTTTTAACATTGTTCTTAATTGTTGTCAATTAAATTCCTTGATTTGAGTATCTCATGAACTATGCTTAATGCAGGAGATTCTTCAATCTTATTTGTGTGATTTTTAATGGAATTCCTGAACTATTCTTTTTGCAGGATTCACTTATGATTTTGATTGTTTTGGGAATTGTTGTGTTTTCTTATTTACTCTCTTTTGAATTTTCTTGTTTAAGACGAGTGCTGAACTAAGTTCTAAAGCAGGAATTACCAGTTTTATGTTATGTGATGTTGGGTTGAGTTATTTTTTGGAGTTACTCATACGGGCTTTTTAGCTTACCGGGTTTGTTGTTTACAACCCGGTGCACCAATTCATGGTGTAGGGGTTAGACCTGCAGGTGATGATCAGCAGGGTTGAGGCGAAGGCATAGTGGCAGGGTTTTTAGTTGCTGTACATTTTATATTATTATATTTGGTAGACAACATTAAACTCATTCGAGTGTTTTCATTTCTTGATTTTCAAGTTTATGTAAACAAGGAAATGTAATATTTAACTCGATGTTGAGTTGTGTTGACATTTACATTTCTGCAATTGAGTTTAGTTTTCTTTAAGTTTGTTGAACAGGTCTTGGGAATTACATTATTGTGAGTTATATCATGCCCAAATTTTGAAATTTATCCTTTGAAAATTGGGGTGTGACAGGAATCCAACCCTTGATAGATATTTTACATGGGTGTGAGGACATTGGGTCAGTGAAAATAGTAAAATCTATTCATGGGTTTGTGTCAAAATCCAATCTTTCGGGCCAAGACTTGATTGTTTTGTTGAACCATGTACTCCATGCCTATTTGAAATGCTCTGATTTTTGCACAGCTCGTAAGGTGTTTGATCAAATGTCTGAGAGAAATATATTCTCTTGGACGGCCATGATTGTTAGGTCTACAACGAATGGTTTGTATTTTGATGGGTATAACTTGTTTAGGGAGATGTCGAACTATAGAGTTTTGCCTGACAAATTTGTATATACCGCAATTATCCAGGCATGTATTGGTCTAGATGTGTTGAATTAGGCAAAATGGTGCATGCTCAGATTGTTGTGAGAGGCTTTGAATATGATGGATTTGTTAGTACATCTTTGCTTAATATGTATGCAAAGTTTGGAGAGATGGAGGAGTCATCTAGGATGTTTAATACCATGGCAGAATATAATCAAGCCTCATGGAATGCAATGATTTCAGGATTGACCTCAAATGGCCTGCACAGGGAAGCATATGATTAGTTTCTCAGTATGAAGAAAGAAGGAATTAGACCGAATAGTTTTACTCTCGTCAGTGTATCAAAAGCAGTGGGGTTATTAGGTGATGGTAACAAGTGCAAATTTGTTCACAGTTGTGCGTCTGAATTGGGTGTTGCGTCTAGTGTTCTTGTGGGAACAGCTCTTATTGATATGTACTCTCCAATTGCAAGTCTTTGTCTGATGCAAGATCGGTTTTTGACCTGAATTTCGTCAGGTGTGAAGTTAATGCACTATGGAATGCGATGATTTGTGGGTATTCAGTGTGGTTACAATGAAGAAGCATTGGAACTCTGTGAGAATGTGCAGAAAAAATGTACAACCAGACCTTTACACTTATTGCAACATGTTCAATGCAATTGCTGCATTAAAATGTTTGCATTTCGGTAAGGAAGCTCATGCTATGGTTTTAAAGTCTGGGAGTGAAATAAAACCAACAAATGTTTCCAATGCGATTGCTGATGCATATGCCAAATGTGGCTTACTTGAAGATGTACAAAAGCTTTTTGACAGAACAGAAGAGAGAAATGTAGTGCCTTGGACAACTTTGGTTACTGCTTATTCTCAATGTTCTGAGTGGGAGGATGCACTGACAATCTTCTCAAAGATGAGGGTTGAAGAATTTACGCCAAATCAGTTCACTCTCTCTAGTGTACATGTTGCATGTGTCGGCCTTTGTTTGGTTGAGTATGGTCAACAAGTCCGTGGGCTCATTTGCAAGGCTGGCTTGGACACAGACAGGTGCATAGAAAGTGCTTGATATGTATGCCAAATGTGGTAATATAACTGAGGCGCATGAGGTATTTGAGAGGATTACTGACCCTGACACTATAACACCCTGATTTACACCTCATTAAATCGAGCACATTACAGTGTCGCGCATTCATAGAACCTAAGCTAGGATCCATCACTTAAGTTCTGAGAACCCGCAAGGCAAAAGAAAATTTAAAATAATGTTTGCAAAAACGTTTATTTTAAAATGAGGTGAAACAATATAAACTTTTAGATATCTTTCAAATCAAACAAGCCCTCTCCGAACAACTATCAATATCAGTCCGGTTCATGATCAACAATCGAAAACTTGCAAGAGGAATAGTTTATCGAATAAACACATACTCGATCAAAGGGGTTAAACAAGGTCACGATAAATAAGGAAACCTGTCATACGGATTTAATGCTGACAATAACAAGAAGTATAGAATTTCTAAGTCGCACCCAATGTCGTCCAGCTGTCCCGTCTCCGTACACAATACCTGGATTCATAAACTGTTGTAAGGGTGAGCTCTCATCCTCGTTGCTCAATAAACTTTACCCCAACTAGGTGTGAAAACAATTTAAAACATTTGTCAAGGCTAGGTAGTGAAAATAATGCGTAACAGTTTAAAATAACCATTTCTTGTAAAAATGCTAGTAGGGCCCGAAATAGATATACAAACCTGATGACTGATCTATCGCAAGCCAACTACCACCTTACCATGATTATTATCGTATACACCGGCAAGGTGTAGCAAGAGTGTCCATTTACGTCATACCGCCTAGGAGCGACGCCACACCTCAAAGGATGTTAAACGTCCTCCAGTCAGTACAGCCCCTCCGGAGGTTTAGGGGATCGAAACCCAAAGAAGTCATTATGCCCCACTCACTCTCAGGTCATCAAACAATAATTCACGAGAAATCGAAAAATATATCTTTCATGCATAAATCACTTTACTTTAATATCATATGCATAAAACACTAACTGAGGCAAGTCCAGAATCCCCTACCTGGAATATTGCTGCTTGATTCCATTAGGTTTTCCTAGGCCAACACCACCATCTTTATTGTTTCGGGTAACTGGAGTCCTATAATTTCCGACAATATTTCCAAGTGTTAATATCTAACCATTTAATAACACTCGCACAATTATTATTGTGTCTGCTTAACTACAGTATTTGAACATGTAATCATGTCATCGCTTTCATGTATACAAGGCAACCAACTTCTCTTCCTATTCCTTTCTCATATAACTTGTCGTTACAAAACAAAATGATCACACTTCAATTACTATGGACACCCATAATAAGATTTTAATTCCTTATTTCCACATTCCTAATTTATAACTATCATTCAAATTCCATGAGACCTTTTTGGAACATGTTCATACCGATCAGTCATGAATACCAACTTGCAACTTATCAACTTAGTCATATAGCTCAAACAAGATCATTACTACCATTTCAGTATCATTCTTGATGACTGGTACATCATCTTCAATAGACCAAATTTAAATGCTCAAATTCAACTTCATTCCTCCAATGACCACAATTTAACAAATAATAGGCATAACTATGCACATGCACTCATACAAAACGTGAAACATGCATATTCAAGCTCTCTTGTTCTCACCAATCACACCCTTGTGATTAATCTAAAACATTCTTCCTTCCCAGATATGACATTCCATTTACTCAATCAACCATTACCATTCACATAATCCATTGTCAAATTCCCGAATCAAGACTTAGAAATATAATATTAAACACTTGTAGCTCATGCATGATTATAAATTCGGAACTCACCTTCACCTTAAATAGATTCACTGGTGAACACATTGATACCCCAGACTCAGCATTAACTCTGGGTGTAGATTGTACAGCAATCCCCTGCTCTGTTCATGCATCCATAATGAAGCAACCCAAAAGTCCTTAATCACCGCTGCCAACAATCAATCTGAAGGAAGAAAATGATAAGAACTAACATTTTCAGAGCTTCCTCACTACTCTCAAACACCAAAGAAACTAAATGAGCTTTTTTGTACCAACATGATACACATCTACACAGCTCCAACCTCTCCAACACCAAACTCTTTCAATTTTTAGAATCCAAACATGTTAATTTACACCTTCATAATCAGTAAATTAATAAAACCAGAAACTACCTAACATCCGCCACTTCCGCCGCCGAAAACAGTAGCTTCACGGTGGTCCTCCACTGCCAAAACCTAACTTCTTCAAATCCCAACCAATCTCAAATTCAACTATCCAGAAAGGTAGAGCTTGACAAATAGATGAAGACTGATACCTGAGTCGAACCCAGCTTCGCCGGAAAACTTCGAACCCTCACCGGAAAACTCAAAAGCTTTCCTTCTTCGATTCTCTCGTCAAAGCTCCAACAACGTAATCGAGACTATAGGAAGGATCACGAGGTTGAGATGAAGCTATCAGTACCAATCACGCTCGCAGTCGTCGTCGGAATCGGAATCTCACCGGTGAACCCAGAATTCCTTCTCTCCTTCGATTCTCACTCTCTGGAGCTCCTCTTCGAAAACGAAGAACATAGTGAGGTCAGGGACGACGAGACAAAGGCGTGGACACCAACCTTGCGCCGGGAGACGACCAGACGACGGACGGAGCAATCGGAGGTCTCCATCGTTGCAGAGCAGTCGAGACCTAGGTCAGTCTGGGTTGTGTTTTGGGCTTCGATTTGACAGGGTCCAAGTCTTAAATGCTCTTAGTTTGACGGTCCAGATCATGCCAACAAATTTTCCTGTACTTGTAGTGTTTTCCTTATTTCCAAACTTCCGAAACTCGTTACAATGAATTCTCATGTCTGAAAAATTATACAAAGCTTATCACAAACTCATCACAAAGCTTACTTCATTAGCAAATCTTTAAACTAAAATATCCACTTCTTTGCAATATCCAAAAAACGTTTATGATCTACTCAACAATTAAAGAGGTTATGATTCAAATATCAAACTATTCAACTTTAGCTCTTTAAATATTTTCAGGGTCTCACAGATACAATTTCATGGACTGTCATTATATCAGGGTATGATCAACATGGTCTTCTGAAGGATGCTTTTGATGTCAGGACCCACCCTGAATTTCACCTTGAAACCCGAAGTAAATCCTACGAGGTCACCTCCAAAGAAAATTTACCGAAAATTCGGTATAACCACCCTTAAAAATGGACAACCCTTCCTAAAAGCACCTGCAAACACTTCTAAAATTCCAAATCCAACTTTATACTCTTGGAGCCTTCATGCTCCCCAAATTCACAACACCTCCCAAATTATTCACTAATCTAAACTAATCTCATATCCAACAATTCATAGGTTCAAAGCAACTCTAATAGGGGAGAAATAAAACAGAATATACAAATAAGCGGAAGCTATATTATGGACTATGCCTTAACTTCATGTACGCTCGACCTCAACTATGCTAACCTGCAAACTGGGCATTTAAAAACGAAGGGCCCAGGGGAAAACATTTAGAAACGTTAGAATGAGTGAACAAAAATAAAGTTTAAAAGAAACAAGACTTTATGCTTTCCCAAATTTATCTCTTCAGGAAAACTGCGCTGCATGCAATAAATAATAAAACTCCTAACTCAGAAAATATCGAGCCTTTCAAGCTCTAATACAAATTAGTATGTATTTACACACATCCATACTCCCTATATAAATTTGATGGATTTAAAGAAATTTATATAGGGTTACTACGCTCGCGTCTAACGCTCACGTCACACCATAATGCAGTTATTCACTGCGCCATTAAGGTGGACAGACGGGTGTATATATACGTGCCCCTGCCCCCTATATGAATTAAAATACTCATATAGGGCTACGACGCTTGCGTCTCACGCTCACGTCACATCATAATGGCGGCTAATTGCCACATCATTAAGGCGGACAGACACGTATAGCTAGCTAGTATTTTTATACATACTTTCCTCATAAATATAAATATACACCTCCACCGAAAATCCCATTTTCGGTAACTCTCTAAATTAAAGAAAATTGTCAATTATATAAGAAGCAATAAATATACGACTCGACCAAAAATCTCATTTTCGATAATTCTCAAAATAGCGAAGTTAACAAATAAAATAAGGACATTTACTTTCGAAAATAACTTCGCGAAGATAAACAATTCCACAATTTAATAATCAATAAAATCATTCATTTAATATAAAATCACTGCATGCATATAATTTAAAATAAAGGTCCACTCACAAGTTAAGCTCAAGCCTTTCAACGCTCGAAATACTCCTCGAGCGCTGCCTCTAACTATTCACATTCTCGAGTCAAACCTACGTCTGATGATAACAGTAGAACAAATCGGTCAGACCGGACTTTGAAATAATCATTGACTCGACTTCTTCCTAGTTTGATTAGGATTTCCTAGGTTGACCAGGGTTGAGCAAGTTCGACCAATTGACTTAGGGTTGGTCAAGTAATGATATTTCAACATTTTCCAATTTAACCTTTGACTTAATGATTCGAGTCATTTTTCACTATGCGTTCTACTAACCGTTAAACGCTTTGGTGTCGCTTAATAATTTCTTTTGGCGAACTTTGATTTTGATTAGTCAAACTAATGTAGTTTCGTTAACTCCAAAAACATACAAACCACATTAATCTGAAAAATCCACTAAATTACTAAGGGAACCTAAAAAGGTTTACATAAATAGGAAGTTTACAAAAAGTTTCCTAAAATAGAAACTTTCCTAACTTGGTAAGTTTTCCGATTACAACCCGAACTTTCCCATTTAGGAACTACAACTCTTATCGAAGAGGAACTTAAAAACTACCTCAACAGTCTCTGCCGGATTCTGCCCTCGCCGGAATCTTTCGCCAGATTCCGGCGACTTGCCGGAATTTCACCTTAGCCTTCCCGTAAACTCTGAATCACCAAGTTATCGACAAACAACCCAAAGACTAAATCAACACAACCAACAACAACAACATAACAGTAACAACACAGCAGTTCAATTCATAACCCTTACCTCCAATCCACTCAAATTCATGAACTCAGTGGCTCCTCCTTGCTGGATCGTCACAAGTAGAACCCCCTTTGGTGACCAACAGACGACCAGGTGGAGGAATAGTAGTCCTCGCCGAGAACCTAGGCTCTGCCTTCCCAACCGCAACTGCTGCCTCCAAAACGCCACCCAAAACGCATTTGAGGTCCACCAAAACTCGACGAGAACGCCAAAAGCTCAAGAACACAGTCGTCAGAAGAGCTCGATGAGAAACCAGAAAAAACACAAAAAAGACCGGAATCGGATTAGGGCTGTAATCTATAAATCGAAGCTCAAGGAGGAGTAAAACCGAGAGGGAAGTGATGGGTTTACCTTCACGGAGCACGAGTTCACCGGAGAGAGAGAGGTTCGGCCGGAAATTGGATTTGGGGATTAGGGTTTTTGGATTTCAATTCGAAAGGGAGAGTCGATGCATACCGAGTTGGTGAGTAGCAGAAGAGGGAGGAGAGCAACCATACACGCCGCAGTTGCAGTCACCGCCGGTCTTCGTCGGAATCCGATGAACACAGAGATGTTCATCGATTTTGATCTCCTCCATGGGTGAGCGAATGTGTGGTTTGTGAACTGGGTTATGTAGGGGAAAAGGAAACAAACATTTTGGAACCAGGTTTGTGATGAGCCGTGGCCGGACGGCCGAGATTCCGGTCAGAGAAGATGCCCCGGCGGAGAGAGAGAGAAGGAGAGAGGGACTCGGGTCAACGCCCGCGATTTGGTCTTCACCGAAGTCAACCCTTCTCTTCCCTTTATAATTGAATCAATGGTTAAGATCAAAATCCTAAAGATCTGACGGTCAAGATTAAATGGGCTATCCTTCAATAAATCGTAGAAAAAATTTGAAGCTCTAAAAATAATCCGAAGACACTGGTGAACTCGTGTCGACACGTACTACTACATCAGGGTCTTAAAAGAGGAATTTAACATTTTGAGAAAAACTCGAAAATGAACTCAAGCGTTAAATTACCAAGTTACCGATCACAGTTAAATTTCTCAGTAACTCGTAGAATACCCAGTAAATAGGTAAAATTGGGTCCGGGGTGTTACACTTAAACTCTATGGTAGAATGGAACAGTCGGGTGTGAAGGCTAATGATGTTACCTTATTGTGTGTTCTTTTTGCGTGCAGCCACAGAGGTATGGTAGAAGAAGGTCTTCATCATTTTAGTTCAATGGAACAATCTGATCTGGTGCCGAGGATGGAACACTACGCTTGTATTGTTGATCTCTTAGGTCGCGTGGGCCGTCTTAATGATGCAATGGACTTTATCAAAAGGATGCCAGTTGAGCCCAATGAAATGGTCTGGCAAGCTTTATTATTGGCAACATGTAGGGTCCATGAAAATGTGGAGTTGGGGGAGATTTCAGCTGAGAAGATCTTTTCCATTAGGCCAAAACACTCAGCTACCTATGTTCTTCTTTCCAACACTTGGACAGGGAGTTATGAAGATGGACTCAGTTTGAGAGATGTGATGAAAGACCAAGGTCTCAAAAAGGAACCAGGATCTAGCTGGATTTCAGTAAAAGGTAGAGTCCACAAATTTTATGCTGGGGATCTACAACTTACAAAGAAACATGACATATATGCAATCCTTTAAGCCCAAAAAGTGGCGGATGCACTTGAGATGTATGATGAGATGTGAGGTCTGAAATTTGTTCCTACTATGGGGTATAACCTCTTTTACGGGACCCTTATGTTGCTATTGTTCACCATATGCTGCTACGATGATCTACCAGAAAGCAAGAAAGGTCGGATGCAGAATATCATTGGCTGCTTATAAGCTATTGCTTATGCGTCGTTCTAGATTTGGTAAATGTGGAATGTTGCTAAACGTTCTAAACATTTGGGTGAGATGTAGAAATGTGGTTATGCTTCTGATATTGAAATTAATGAGTATGTAATCAGTGGACTTTCCAACATAGGGCAGTTTGCCGTACTTGTAATGGACGAGTCTCTACTGCCAGGATCCACTGCAGTAGCTCAAGTTCACCAGGACTTGAGGAGCATAGATGAGCTGTTGTCATTTTTGAAGAAGAATTTGGAGAAGGCATAGTCCAGGATGAAAAGGTATTATGATTTGAAGCACACTGAGAGAATTTTTGAGGTAGGGGATTTGGTGTACCTCAAGCTTCAGCCTTACAGATAATAGTCAGTGCATAAAAGGGTTTTTCACAAGCTGTCAGCTAAGTATTTTGGGCCTTTGGATGTATTAGAAAAAGTGGAATTGTTGCCTACAAGCTGAAGCTACCAAGCAGTTCCAAGATACATGATGTGTTTCATGTTTCTCTTCTAAAAAAGAAGCTGGGAGCCAATGTGATTGTGGAAGCACAGCTATCACCCATCACTGATGCTGGGAACACTAAGTTGGAACCTGAAGCAATGTTACAGACAAGAATAGTCAAAAAGAGGGGTGCTGCTGCCATTCAGTGGTTGATTAAATGGATTGGTTGCTCAACTGATGATGCCACTTGAGAATTTTTAGATAACATCTCTCACAGGTTTCCAGCTTTTAAGCATTAAGGGAGTTGTGGAATGCTGAACAAATTTGAGGACAAGTTGTCTTGAAGGGAGCAGTACTGTTATGAGTCATTTTGGGTCTTTTCCTAAATGCAACAGGAACTTGTAAATACGCTGCCGTTTTGAAGGTGTTAGTCTGGCCTTGTACGCGTGCAATGCAGGTGAGTCTTTTACAGCTACTTAGGGCCATTTTCTATTGCTCTTAGATGTGCACCAAGTGCCGCAATCCTATATATCAATATGGAGTATTTATGTAACAGTGGAAACCCTATTCGGGCAAGATGAATGGAGCTTTTATTTTTCCATCTTCTGCATTTCAATTCTCTTAGCTTAAAGTAGATATTTTCTAGTTAGAAATCCAGATTCATAATTTTGCATATTTATAAAACATGACACAGCACCTATATACATGTACGTTTATGTACCTATTTATCTATCTATGTGCTACGTAAGAGGAAAATTTTAATGTTTTGTGTAATACGTATTGCTTAGGCTACAATCCACATATGGGCCATTTAGCCTTAGCACATGCTTTTATCATCACTGTTAATTCAGTAAGTATGTTGACTGAGGCTTGCAGTACCAAGTATGTTTCAAGTTTGATGATGATGTGGTTTAACTTCATAAAATTTCCTTTGAAAAATCCCATCTTATGAAGTTATTGTGTTTCCACATTTTCATATACGTTTACTTCAACAAACCTGTGTATGTGATTGGTGCCCAACTCTGCACGTGGAAGATCGTTTCGCAGACTCCCAGAACAGTCTAGAGGAATAGGGAGTGGATCGACCATTCACTAGTAAAGAGGATGTAAGTAACTGGCTAATTATTATTTGAAGTTACAATCCATTCCTGAGTCTTTAGTAAATATATGAGAAAGAAGTGATATCTATTTCATATTGATGTGACATTATCCTTTTACTTCAATAGTTCAATATCTTTAGTGAACTTCTTAACTTGGTTGTAATTTGATGCCTGGAAACACTAGTTAGATACCTGTTACTATTGATAAGTTTCTCCCTGAAAATATGTTTCAGATGCAACATCAATCCAAGGTCGCATCTGAATAGGTTTGATTTGGTGAGCACTCCTTGATTTGAACTGACACTGCTCCGAAAGCCTTTGCTTGTAGCTAGTCAATATACTAGTGCCTTTCAGGTCCTAAAAGTCTGTTATGATTTTCATTTTGTCCTCTTTATTAGGATATAATTGTCTTCAGTTTCTACGTTTATAATTCACTTCAATACTTAAGGAATCCATTTTGAAACATCAAAAGTATTCCGACTTTGTTGGAGTACTATATATCAACTTTCATACTAGCAACATGAGTTTGTTAAGTCAATACTCAGTAGGTCAGACTCTTTATATGATATCTTAAAATGTTTGATTTCTTCACTAGCTCCAATATTATTATAAGATACTTAAAATGCTTGATTTTTGTGAACCAAATGATTTTTGTGTCGCCTCAATTGATTTATTATCACGACCAATGTGTTGTAGATTTACAAGTTTAGAATGAGCAAAAGACATTTTGGCCATTTTGCACACTATACTTCTGTATATGTAGATTCATTTGGACTACGAGTATTGCCGTATTAGATAAGTTGCCTTGTTTTGTATATCCTCTAGATGAAGCAACCTCATGTTCTAATAATCACAACAATCACTATGTCATTTCTTGCATCAGGTAACACCCATCAGGCGACACAAACAAAATTAAGTATTGTTTGGGGCTTCAGGGTGACACATTTTTTTCTTTGTGTCGGTGGAATATTCACTTAGACAATACTAATTTTCTTTGAAAAAAAGGTATGTTTTTGGGACAATACATATATGTTGGTGAAGAAAGAGGTCTGTTTTAGTCTCAATTGTCAAAATGAAAGTTACATTCAGATAACACTTATAGGTCGTCTAGCTATGAAGGTTATCTTTTCTCAACGTTTGGAGGGATTTCCAAATTGACCAATACGTGTGTGAAAATTTTACTCATGTTAATCTGACAACATTTATGTGTTATCTGATATTGAATTTTATTGATTGACAATTTGTGTGAAAATTTTACTTAATTATGTTAATAAGACAACATTTATGTGTTGGCTGATATTGAATTTTTATGAATTGACAACTTGTGTGAAAATTTTACTTAATTATGTTAATCCGACAACATTTATATGTTGTCTGATATTGAATTTTTATGAATTGACAACTTGTGTGAAAATTTTACTTAATTATGTTAATCAGACAACATTTATGTGTTGGCTGATACTAGAATTTAGTAATTTCTGACTTTAGAGGTAAACCCTAGCCTTTTAACTTAGGTGGATTCCCTCCAAACCATTTGATTTTACAGACAATTTTTTTTGTTAATAAGACAACATTTATGTGTTGGCTGATATTGGAATAGTGTAATTTCTGACTTTGGAGGTAAATGAAACCCTAGTCTTAATTTTAACTTAGGTGGATTCTCTCCAAACCATTTCATTTTGCAGACAAATTTTTTTGTTAATAGGACAACATTTATGTGTTGTCTTACAGTTACTTTTTAGTTTCTGAAATACCTTTAGAGGGAATATATACCCTCAACAATTGAGTTTGGTTCTCCCCAATATTTGATTTTGTAGCTAGACAAATATGTTAGTGTGTTAAGGCAACTTCTATGTGTAAGGAAAAGAGACGCAATTCTTGAAAAAAAAATGCGCACTCTTTGAAAAAATTGGCGCACTTACGCATTTTGACCTAAAACCTAAAAAACTTGACCAAACTCTAAAAACCCTACCAGCCTTCCTCATTTCCTCCTTATTTCTTCTTTGGCCGCACAACTCTCTCTCTCTCTCTCTCTCTCTTCTTAAACCACCGCTCGCTACCCGTCCACCACCAAAACACTCCTCTCCTTCTCTTCTACCTACCCCAACCCTCAAATCCCACATACAACCATCTATGGAGGGGATCGACGCCATAAAGCCCAAGCTATTCTCCAGCAATTCTCGATGATGTCGGCCATGACTTGGTGCCCGAACGGTAGGGTTCTTCTCCTCTGTCCTTCTTCTTTCTTTATATTCCTTTAACCCTTCAAATCAAGTTCTAATTCGAAAAGCCCTCTTTTGTGTTTCTGGGTTTTGTCAAGGATTTCTGGCGAGTTACTGTCGACGATGCCGGCGAGGTTCATCGGTATTCTCCATCTCTTCTGGATGTGAAATAGGGTCCCTGGAGGCATGGGTGAGCTCTACTGGTGACTGGATCGATTCTTGGTTCAACAGACTTGGGAGCTTCTATGTCAACTCAAGTCAGGGCAGAAGCTTGGGTTCTTGGTTAAGGACTGCTACGCCACCACCTTGTCGTCTGTTGGTCATCTAAGGTAAGGGAGTGTCTTGTAGAGCTACGTACTATGTTGGTTGTTTTTGTGTTGGGGTGGTTGTTAATCGAGTGTCTTGGTGTGTAGTGGTTGGGTATGTGGAGAAATCAACAAGGATGAGCTACTGGGATTGTAGAATTGAGGAGATTAGAGGTACGGAACATAAACTCTTTTGGTTGTTTAATTGATTATAGGTGAAGTGTTAAGCTTGTTTGGCTTGTCAGGAATGTGAGGGGATGATGGTAAAGGAGAGCAGCCAATGCTAATGGACGCCTTGGAATGGAAAAGAAGAATGGTAAGGAGAAGGGATACTAAGTCGGTTTCGTAGTGTGTTGTTTTATATTATTCGTGGTTGTGGTTATAGAGTTGATTGAGGGGAAAAATTAAAGACACTTGTTTTGGGATTTTTAGTCTAATACAGTAATGACAAGTGTGGTTGGGCAGAATGTTTAGGGGGATTTTGGTAATGCTAGAAACCTTGTAAAAGTGGAAAGGATGGTTTGGTCAAAAGCTTGAGAAAATGGTAAGACGAATGGTTTAGTTTTGACAAGTAAATTGGGGTTGTGTTTGTATATTAAGAGAAGTTTAACTGGTGGTCTTTAAGAAAATGGAATTCAAATGTCAAGTGTTTCCGATTCAAAGTTAAAAGTACGGGAATATGACTAATGTTGGTCTTGCCTATTAAGTGGGTGAAATGAGAGTAGAATATTTAGTGTCCTTAGTAATTAAGGTATGCCTAATAGCTTATGAATTATTAAGTTCAATGAGTTGCTTGGGAAAGGTTACAAATCAAGTTGAGTTAAATGTAATACAACTATTCCTGGGGTTTTGTATAAGGCTATATTTAGTTTCTGTTAAGGTCCTGTTCATGCAAGGCCATTAGTGAACGCCCCTCACTTGATTTACAGTGTTCAATTGTTTATAAGTTTCCCCCTTTTTCAGTTCAGTGATATACTGACATTGTTGTTCACTTTGGCCTGAAGTAATAAATGTTTTGGTTGTTAATTAATAAATAAATTAGTATGAATTATTGGCATGGAATTGTAATAGTTTTGTGGTATGAATTGGATTGAATTGCTATGAGTTTAAGGTCAGTGCAGAAGCTTATTACTAGGGTGTTAGGACTAGAAGATAATATGTTGAGAAGTGATAACATTGTCTCCCAAGACCATTAGTGATACCTTGAGTCCTCTGATGCTGGACAAATACGCTCATTCTTATATTCCCACTTTATGATCATGTATATTTCAGAAAGATTTAAAGAACCCTTTTGCATAGAGAATTGGGAGGTTACGCTTTAGAGTTTTGTTGGATAAACTGATTTTAGGATTCAATTTGGTTTATGGTTTTTCTTTTCAAATCTGATTTCTTGATTTTAGGTTAGTTGTTCACTTGTATTTGATGATACACCCTATCTCTATACATTTCAGTAAGGGAATGTTTATTTTGGAGATAAGGTGGGCAGATCTGTGTGTTTGCCAACTCTAGTAGAGATCCATGTTGCACATATTGTTAGCAGAACCTGATCCATTGGTATAGCTCTATTTTCTTCTAATTATATTTGGTTTCATTCAATGGTATTTACTAGTTAAGTTAATATGTTTTTATTTTATTTTATTTTTTATGTAACCGTTTCTTCCTATATATATGTGTGTGTGCACTTTCTGATATTGTAATTACCATAGTTTCTGCTGCCATCTCTGGACTTGTGTTATTAGTACTGATTCTGGATTATGCATATAGGTCATGTTCTTATGGCTATCTCATTGGACCAGGGTGTTTGTAGTTCAGTTCATTAGTGAGAAGGTACTACTTGCATATGTGATTTTAGTTTTACTTGTAAAGACTAGTGCAATTGCCTGTCTAGTTGCTATGGATCTATTGTATACCGTTTGTGGCAAGTTCAGATATTGGTATCATTCAATTATTGTTTTTATTCAATTATTCTCTTTAAGTTTTTATATTCTTTATCTGTGCACTTTATCAGAATCAATTATTGTTTTGATGTAGCAAATTTGATCAGGATCTTCTTTATTGACTAGGAAGTGGATGTAAGGTAAAGGCGAGCGTTAGTTGCATCTATCATCTACTATTGTCTTGTGATCATTTTAGTAGTATAAAACATCATGTTCCTTGCTTTGCAAATTGTAGATTTGTATGTTATGAATGCATTTGGCTTTGACAATTCAAGTGGCGGTTACTGAAGAAAGCATCATTAGTTCTATTTCCATATTTTGCTTTGTAGAATTGGTGTGTTTGTTCAGGTCTTTTCTATAAATTTGTGACCATTTCATTGTGTTGTAAACTTCATTTTCCTTTCCATGCAAGTAGTAGAATCTAATGTCCTGAATGAATTTGACTTTGACAGTTCAAGTGGCAGTTACCGAAGAAAGCATCACCCTTGTTTGTCATATCAGATCTTTTGTTTGTTTTTCTATAATAATATTGGATTAATATCACCCTTGAAACCATCAACATCTAGACTTTGCTTTGTTATTTTCGTTATATAAGAAGAGTATGATTCTCATTGTTGCATATGCATTACTCATTCATGAAACGTTCTATACAAACCTTTGTGAGTTTGATTGTTCCTTTCTTGAGTTTTTTCTTGCCAATTGCAGATGAGAAGTGGAAGTTAATTTGTTCTGTTTGGTTCAACTGTAGAAAGAAAATAATCAGGTAATACATTCTCATTCTCTTTGTTTTCTTTCTTGATATTTCTTTACCTATTTCATTTCTTCTTAGATTCTGTTAAATCTCAATGTGCATAGCTTGTACTACTTTTGGCTATAGTTAATTTTGGGTTACTCACACAACTAGTGGATAATAAAATTCTAGCTTTGGTACACTTTCATCATGCATAGTTTGTATTACATTTGGCTACATCAATTGTTATGTTATACATTATTATTGCAAGATGGGATGACTACATACTTTGAAAAGCTCCAACTTTGTGTACACTTTCTATTGACTCAAGAAAATATGTGAACACCAGAAATAAAATAAATTTGCTTGTCTTGTTCCTTTACCTAACGATCTGTTAGGGAACAAGGGTACATTATATCTTGAGTTCGGTTGTAAGTTTGATTTGGTAAAATTTACAGTTTGTCTATAATTTGTTGTTTACTATGTATCAGTTTGTTATATATATGTTGATATGAAATTTCAGATTACCTTTAATATTTGCAGTTCAACTCAATACAGAGATACAATGCAATTGTTGGAAGTTGGTTTGGATGAATATATTAGCTTTGCTACTAAAATGAAGATCTGACATAAAGAGTAGAGTAATGATCAGTCTGAAGGGGAAGGGCCAATGGACTATGTACCTCAACTGGTCTCTTCATCATCCTTCAAGTTATATTCATAAAGGAGATATTTTAGAATGTTTGGATACTTTTCTAATTTGAGTAGTATTGCTAGATGTGTTTAGTTATATAGACTTGTTTCTCAATAAGATTTGTAAATATAGTGGAAAAGTACAAAAAAAAATTGTTGGCTGAGACAATGTATGCATGACTTGCATAATCTTCTGATTTATGAATGTCATTTATTATTTTGATTATAAGATATGTGTGATACCTACTGCTTGTCCAAGCTGATATGTTGAATGTATGATATTTTAAATGCTGCAAAAAAAAAAAGGACAATAGCACCAGGAAATGCTATTGTATTGTATATATAGCGTTTTATTAAAAGAAATGTGAGGCCATAAAGAACAACCGGCAACGTAAGTGGAGAGTTTAAATCAAAAGAATGCATCACTTATATGTAGCTCAAGCTCATTCATACGATAGACAAATGTCGCCTGAAAATGTTGAAAAATGTTGAAAGCCTAAAAGATATCACGTAGTGAAAGCTTAAAGCATATCAGACGACACATACCTATTGTCTTAAAGCGACCAAATGAAAAAAAAAATATATACGTTGCCGGAAGATCATTCACCCAATGCATGTGTCGTCGTACTACGTCTAGACCAGAAACAACATCAATAGTATGTCGTATGTGTTCATCCAGCGACATAAATGTAGCGTGGAAAAGTTTACATTCTAATTCACCAAGTATATGTCGCCTGTACCATTTTCACATGATGTTTAAATGTCATCTTTAAACAAATTAACCTACACCTATATGTTGCTGTAAGGCGTATTTCTCTCTCACTCGCAGTTATAAGGCAACACAAAGAGCTGTGTCGCCTCACGGCAAAAAAAAGATACGTCGCCTTCTAGCATGTCGTTGTTTAAACTATCAGGCGACATATATACCGTGTCGTCTTATCTCAATTCAGGCAATACAAAATGAAAAAAGTCTTCCGCTCTTATAGGCGACACAACATTTGTGTCGTCGGAGAACCTCATCAACGACATGCTAGAAGGCTACACTTACGATTTTTATCAGGCGACACAACAATTATGTCGCCTGATGCAAGAAATGACATAGTGAATGTGTATGCAATCACCTTGGTTCCGAGTGAAAGTCCCCAAGTCGATTAGTTATATAGCCACATTATAAGATCAGAACTATAAAAGTGGGGAACACTAATACAAACCCTGAATAAAGTCGATAGCGAACCCTAATACTCCGGCCTTTTTTTCCCGTGTGCATGCTGGTATTATATTGTGTCGAAAACGGCGTTCTCGACATCTTAATGTTATAGTATTAAGTCATGGTAGCTAATGTGTGGAGAGCAATGCATAACTGTTTAAGAGGCGTGGTTCGAGACTAAACACAACTGGAACTGGATTAAAGAAATTATATACGAGCTTAGAGAAAACGATAACAAGATATAGACATGTGGATCGAGAAAGGACCTTGACGATGTTATTAAAGTAAGATGTATTCTAATAATCTAAACCACTCATTCTCTAATTACCTATGTACAAAAAAACTGAGCCAAAATGGAGAACATTCAAAAAAATGTAATTAGCACAATGTTCATATGAATTTTATCCAACATACTCTCCACAGTTTAGACGAGAAAATATAAGAATTGAAAAGTGATGAATGTGCTTACAATCTTATCTAGCTACGCTCCTGATCAAAAGGGTATCGCCACCAAAACAAGTTCCAGAAGACAAAGACTTGAGCGTAGAAGGTTGGGGGAATGTATTGGCTATCATTTTTATCGATGCGGAGTATGAACTTGGACCAATGAACTTCAATCTGGTCGCCGTCCTCGGACCAAACTAAAGCCAATTTCAGTACATCTCTCTGGACTTGCATCAACATTGAGTAAGACAAACGAGGCCATTGATTAACCAAGGGAAGGATGATGCCATCGTTGTTGAGTCCCTAAACCAGTTCGGGGAGCCATTCAATCTTACGAATATCATAAACACATAAAGCCGTATGATATTTGTAAGAGGCCAAAGCATCCTTGGGATTCAAAGTCTTGGGAGAGAAAGGTGCAAAGTCTATCAGAAAACGAGTCTCCCACAATCACAGCGGAGGTGGACCGCATGCGCCGGTTTGCAAAGGGATCCTTGTCAATGGAAAAGCTATGGATCATCTCCCAAGAGTGAGATTCCAAATCAAAGAAGCCCAAATGACCCGATCTTTCTTGTTCAAGCGCAAGATTTAAATACGGAGGAGAATACAGGAGCATCTTGGACCCAGTAGAAGCAACCAAGAACCTTGGCAGAACAGGAGCAAGGGGAAAGACTTCCGGGTTGCCCACACGGTGGCAGTTGAAGCAGAGCACCTGATCTGTCACCGCATAAATCCAATGGCCGTCATCGGAAACCGCCGCCCCACTCACATAGTTGAAATCTGGATTTTCGAATCTCTCCCAAGAGTTGGGGCTTTGCAAGTTGATGTAAAGAATTTCATTGTCCTCGATTTTGCTATCGTATCGTCCTCTGCCTGTACGGCCACCGATGAGGAATAAACGGGACTCGGCCACGACGAAATTGGCACTATAGATATCATAATCTATTTTGGGAAGATTGAGAACTTTGACTCTATCTTCATCACTTTTACGGACCCAGAGTTCCTCTGGCAACTCATCTGATGCTGCTACTTCTTTATGATCAGCACCACCTCTCTCTTCGATCACAAACAACTGATGCACATCTCCACCGACGAGAAATTGTAAGTAGATCGGCATATCCATAACTTTCTATTTCTTTTGGAAACGGCGTATCCATTTGCAAACCCTAATACTCCTCCTACGTACCTTTTCTCCGAACAACCAACTCTCTATCTATTTATATGGTTTGTGGTGAACAAAGGAATCGAGGCCCAAAACTACTGGTTTAAAGATATCAAGTATGAGCATGAGAATCATTAATACTATAACATTAAGATGTTGAGAATGCCATTTCCGACACAATATAATACCAACATGCACACGGGAAAAAAGGCAGGAGTATTAGGGTTTGCTATCGACTTTTATTTAGGGTTTGTATTAGAGTTTTCCACTTTTATAGTTCTGATCTTATAATGTGGCTATATAACTAATCGACTTGGGGACTTTCACTAGGGACCGGGGTGACTGCATACACATTGTTGTGATTATTAGAACATGTGGTTGCTTCATCCAGAGGATATACAAAACAAGACAGCTTATCTAATACGGCAATACTCGATACGGCAATACTCGTAGTCCAAATGAATCTACGTATACAGAAGTATAGTGTGCAGAATGTATATATGGTGCAACAAAGATGACGGTCAATGACAAATGGATTCTAGAGAATCCTAGTACTTTTATGATCATTGCTACTTCCTTCTTATCAATGTAATCCACTTTTCTGTAATTGATATTTCCTTATACATTAATGTAATCTGATTAATCTGACACCAAATATTAAGGTTCATACTTATCTTTAAAGAGAGACTGTGAGAGAATTAGTTGGATTTGTTTACAAAATGATACCAGTCATACCACCATATTGTATTGTTGTCTATTTATATATGTTGGGAAGTTAGTTGGTTTCAACGAGCATCAACTCTTCTATATTTGAGCTTAGCCAACAAAATACATCATTGTTATCGAGTGTGTAGGGTTAACGTTAAGTTGGCATTAGAAAGTCATCAGGTCTGTAGGGTGCAGAACATGCAACCATATCATGGAAAGATAAGGTATCCAATGTATCTAAAAGATGATCAATAAGTACTATTTCCACTTACTAAAGTTGGCATATTGAAAATTCATCAGGTTTGTAGGGTGTAGAAAATGCAACCATATAATAGAAAGATAAAGTATCCAGTGCATCTAAAATATGACCATTAAGTACTATTTCCACTTACTCAAGTCCTTATGCAACGAGTGCATCCCTATCTCGGTTTCCAGCCACAACAACATGCTTTAGTGTCTCCCGAACTAGTATGCTTCCACTTTGCCATCCTATAGCTTTCATTTGAAGATGAACGACCTGCATAATAGAGATTTGAAAATGAGTCAAAATCACCATAAAGGACACCAATGACACACCAACTCTGGTAATAGGAATCCATTAAGAAAAACCAAAGATAACAATCCAATTGACACAATCATGATTTGCTTATGCAAACGTCATAATTTAAATAACCTTTTAAATCAACATATGCAATTATCACATGAGTGAATATGTACATGTGAAGTTACACACCTGAGGTGTTCCCTACACTAGTTGCTGCCATAGCTTCAGCACATATTGTGCTAGCTGCTAGTTGAAGTAGAACACACAGACAAATGAGGCGCCCACCTTCTTGGGGCGTTTGGGTAGGCCGTGTGGATCCACCATCAGACTCCTCTGCTCTATCTACATAGTTTCAATTGTTCACCTCCCACGATGCCATTGTTTCTCGTCTTCCTTCATAAGCCACAGCAACCACAAGTTTGGGCACATATCCAAGGTATCCAACATGATCTGCACGGGCAGGATGTGCTTGCAGTAATGAAACAAAAGCAGCAAACAGGACTACAGGAGCAAAGGAAGTTCAGGGTCAACAGTTTGTCTTTCATAATGTGTGGCGGCAATGGCCGTCAAATAGTGATCTAGCAGTCCTTCTTGAGAGGGAATTTAGGATTTAAAAAAAAACAAAAACTGATGTGGATTCCACGAACCTGCATAAGATTGTAAGTGTGAGTTTCCCAAACACTAAGACATAATCAAATGTACATATGCATAATTATGTGCTACATGTGACTCATCTCTCATTTTATGCTGCCCTAGATGCCTGCTCAGGTACATCCCAGTCAACAACACGGCCTTTCATTTGTTCTTGGTATAGATGTGCTGCAATGGTTGCGATTTTTCGGACAGAGAAGTAGTCATCAGTGGTGTCCATACAAGTTCTGGAGTCTCAGTAATCTGTTCAAGGGTAACAAGGGTAACAACAACAGCAGCTCCACCAGGTCCATCATTTACCCTACAAAGGCAAGAGAAACCAAGAATGTAAACCACTCCTCCATACTTGGCAGCTTTCCAAGCAAGCTCTGGTGTGCTTTGCAGAGCATATAGAACATGAAGAACCCCCTCACAACAATTTGGGGTTGAGTGAAGCATTTGTCATAAAAGGAGAAGGCTAGATCCACCTGCAACCATAGACAGGCTCCAAGCAGGGAGCATATGTAGTCAAGAGCGATAACATACTCAGGCAAAGATGAGGTATGTTGCTTTCTGACGCAACACACAGAGAAGCATTCAAAAAGAGGCAATGGCTTGTCATTAGCAGGAAAAAGTTGATGCCAAATTTGGATTGCTTGTCAGTATGTTCTACAAAAAAAGAAAAATCATTGAAAAATAGGTCCGATACATATGGGTTGAATAGTCTGTTTGTGAATCATCAGACACAACACAAGTGCGTAAGATACTTGAAGTGAATTCAATGCAAACTTGAGGTTCTTGACCACTTCAAATTCTTCTTTCTTTGCCACTGGATACTGCCAAATCTTCAACTTGGGGACTAGACTACGTTCATCAACTGATCCAATAGCTATCTCTAGAATGCTCAGACGTTTAAAGGGATGAACCATCCTGCTTTTGCTCATTCTGAATTTGTGAATCTAGAGCACATTGGTCGTGATATAAAATCAATTAAGGCGACACAGAAAGCCTTTGGTTCACAAAAATCAAAATAGGGCTGAACGTTATACACCATCAAGTAAAACATTGCCAACATAGAGTTCTTTTACCCGAATCTTTCAGGTCATATGAGCCGTATGGAGTATGGACCCTAAATAATAAAACAAAGGATAATATGGGTAGTTCCTCTAAAACAAAGGACAATATGGGCAGTTCCTCTAAAACCTCTTCAACCCCACTTCAAACTCAAATGCAGCTTGTGGTTGGTTTCGGTCTTTTACAGAATCCAACAGCAGCTGCTTCTCCGGCGGCGTTGAGCTTCAATGTCCGGGGAGGCGCGTCGCCTGCACCCTTCCCTCCCCAAGGTACACTATCACACTCTCCACTCCCGACCCACCTCTGGCTTTGATTATCTCACTCAGTTCTTACCATTTTCCTCTAATAAACCCAACTCCAAGACCTCTCTAAACTCCAATGAGAGGCGTAAAGTCACTGTTGGGTTATCAAAGATTATAAAGAACCAACATGGCTATGTCTTGAGGGGATTTTCCAGAAGCTTCTGCCCATTTTTTCTTGTAAAGATTATGAAACTCTTGTGTTGTAGAGAAACTGCATTTGGGTTCTTTAAATTGGCCTTTAGAGATGATAGTCAGGACACTGTGGAGTCGTGTTGTGTGGCTTCTCATGTTTTGGCAGCCGAAAATTTACGGTTTTTGGCTCAGGATGTGGTTTCTTGTGTGATTGGGAGGATTGGGCCTAGTAGGAGTAGGGATTTGGTGAGGTGTATGTGGGGAGGGCATTGTGGATATGAGTCGGATTTTTCGGTTCTTGATACGTTAATGAGGGGGTTCTTGAATGTGGAAATGGGTTTCGAGGCTTTGGAGGTTGTGAGGAGGATGAGGGAGGTGGGAGTGAGGCCGAGTTTGTCAGCGGTTGCGATTCTGTTCAGGTTGTTGATAAGGGTTGGTGATTATGGGAGTGTGTGGAAGGTGTTTAGAGATATGATTAGAATGGGGCCTTATCCGTGTAATTACATTTATAGCACAATGATTCTTGCGTTTTGTCGAAAAGGGTTGCTTAGAGTTGGAGAGAGTTTGTTGCAGGTGATGTGGAAGTTCCGGTGTGAACCGGATGTTTTTTCTTATAACATTGTGATCTATGCAAATTGTGTGAGGGGGCAGACAGCTGATGCACTTGAGTGGGTGGAGTTGATGATTGCGAGAGGATGTAGACCGAGCATTGTTACATTTAATACAGTGATTAGTGCATTGTGTAACAAAGGAAATATGGTGGAGGCAAGGAAGCTTTTTGATGAGGTCCCATACATGGGTGTTTCTCCAAACACCGTAATGTACAATACCATGATGGATGGGTATGTTAAGGCAAGGGATGTTGGTCACGCTAACATGCTTTTTGAAGAAATGAGGGACAATAGTATTTCTCCAGACTGCATAACTTTCAATATTTTGATCGGAGGGCATTTCAAGTATGGGAGGGAAGATGATGGAGACAGGTTGTTGCGGGACTTATCTGTGTCAGGATTACTTCCAGATTCTTCGTTGTATGATATTTATGTTTCTTGGTTGTGTTGGGCAGATCGGTTGGACGATGCCATGGCAGTTTTAGAGGATATGCTTGAAAGAGGATTGCCTCTAAGTGTGGTCGCTTTTAATTCTGTTATTGCAGCTTGTAGCAGAGTAGGGTTAGAAGAGAAAGCATATAAGGCCTTTAATTTTATGATTTCATTTGGTATAACTCCTTCATCATCTACATGGAGTTCTTTGCTTATGGGTTTATCTAATAAGGGGTACTTGCAAGAAGCCAGAGAGCTTTTGTGTAAGATGATGGAGAAGGGGTATCCTATCAAAAAAGCTGCTTTTACGGTACTTTTTGATGGGTACTTTAGGATGGGTGATTTAGATCGGGCACAAAGTTTGTGGAATGAGATGGAAGGAAGAGGTATATCTCCTGATGTTGTTGCCTTTTCAGCATTAATCAATGGACTATCTAAAGCCGGTTTAATGGAAGAAGCATGTGATATGTTTCAAGTAATGTCAAGGAAAGGCTTTGTGCCCAATAATTTTGTGTATAATTCTTTGATTGGCGGCTTTTGCCACTGCGATAAGTTAAGTGATGCAATGAGGTTGGAGAAAGAGATGAGGCAAAAGGGTCTTGTTCCAGATATCTTTACTACCAATATGATCATTCATGGGTTCTGTAGACAGGGGAGGATGAAGTCAGCAATGAATATATTTATGAAAATGTTCCAAACTGGTTTAACCCCAGATATTGTCACATACAATACACTAATTGGTGGTTATTGTAAAGCATTTGACATGGTTAGGGCAGATGAGATTTTGTATAAAATGTACGCTAGTGGATGGGAACCAGATATCACAACCTATAATATACGCATGCATGGATTTTGTAGTACCCGAAAGATGAATCGAGCTGTGATGATAATGGATGAGCTTATATCAAGGGGTGTTGTTCCAGACACAGTAACATACAACACTATGATGAATGGTGTTTGTGTTGAGATACTGGATCGTGCTATGATTTTAACTGCTAAATTGCTTAAATTGGCGTTTCTTCCAAATGTTGTTACAGCTAATGTATTGTTGTCTCAGTTCCGCAGGCAGGGGATGCCTGAGAAGGCCCTATTATGGGGTCAGAAGTTGAGTCAGTTTTCCGTCTGTTTTGATGAAATTACCTACAAAATATTGGACAGAGCATATCATAATATGCAAGAAGATCCTGAAACTTCAAGGGCAACACCTGAGAAAAGCCTCTTCCTGGATTTCCTCATGTACATTACATATGATTATTTATGTAGAAATAAACCTCGCAGAGATGTAAGACAAGACCCTCTAGAAGTAATTGGTTTTAGTGGCCCTGAAAATTGATTCGGTTCATCACTTTTCTGTTCAATTACTATCATCCGGAGAGTCTCTATGCTACAGTATTGAGGCCTCTTCCTGTCTCACTGTTTTCTTGCATCCTGTGGCTAAAAGTTCAAGGAGCACGAATCAGGAAGTAGCAAAAAGCCATTTGGCTAATGTGGTTCTAACAGAAACTGATAACAAAGTATGAGCATGAGAAGCTCAAGAAATACAAGCACTGTCCAGAATAAGGAGGTGGAAAGGATATTGAGTTTACGCTATTAGCAAAGAAGTAAAGCTCTGCCAGTGTTACCTGAAATTTCAGAAGGTCAGAGGTATGCATTATTGCCTTTACTACTTTTTACTGAGGTTGATCTAGTATTCTTAATATCACATGATGTGTAATCTCTATTAATAAAGCCAAAAGAGGAGTTTTCTGTTCATCATGGGTTTTCTGTTCATCATGAACAGTGACTGGCGACTTTTCCTCACAGTTTGTGCCTTTATTTCAGTTTAGCCACTCATTGAAGTTCCCAAAATGCTCATGGTCTGAGTGACGTGGGTTAGGAACGTAAAAGTAATTCCTGTGTAGGTATTAACTCCGCCAATGACATCACCCCACCACTTTACTCCTTTCCATTTCAGCAAGTCTCGGTGTTTGTTGGGTACTGTGTCTCCTTCTCATGTATGGTTCCTCATCTCTATATTGTTATGGGTCTGGCTTACGACAATAACCGGGTATTTGCTGTCAACTTTGGTCTTCCTTTTCAGATAAAATTGGTCTCATTTCGGGGGAGAAAAAATTCGTTTTTTTTTTTGTTCTTTTGCATGTGCTTTTGGGGAGTTTGTTCTTAGTTTTCTGGGATATTCTTTTAACTTCTTAGTTTCTGGGTCGACCTCTTATGAACTGGAAAATCGACAAATTCAGAGTAATATATTTTTACTGCCCATGTATGGAGAAGATAACAAACATGGATTGTTCAGTTCCCAACATTGTTCTGTAAAAGGTTGAGGCTTAGGCTTCATTCTGATATTGGAATTCGCTATTGCTATTACTGTGTTAGTCTCTATTTCTTCAGTAAATGTTATGTTTTTTGCTAAGGCTTGATTTGTCTGCAGTATATATTCATGGGTTAGCATCAAGTTTGTGTTTATTGATGTGAAGGCTTTTAATTCTATCTAATTGTGGGCTTTTGAAGTGGATAGTTCTTCACCTTTTGTGTCTGTAGAGCTTTCTACTTATTAAATTATAGGTGTGTTCAGTTTTGGTGGTCATCAACTTGATGTGTTGGTTGTATTAAATTACTGTGTATCTGCATATTGGAAAAAAAAAAAAAGAAAGAAGAAAAGGTGGTGGTACCTTGATTTTAATCCAAAAGTGGTAATTCCACTAATTTGTCTTCCTGAAACAGCCGGGACAGCAAATATCTGTTAAAAGTTTACAACCAGATCATAGCATGTTCATGTAGGTAGTAGTCTATGATGTCTTCATTTTATCTTTCATTCAAGTCCTTGCAAACCATATTGGTACTTGACATTGAGTTTCTTTTCTTCAATCATAGGTAATTAGATTTTGGTTTAGTTTTCAAGTATTCATGGTGGTCCACAATGCATGTTCGACATTCTTTGGGCATTAGTTTTGTCAGTTCACTTGCTACTTTTCCAGCGATCATTAAGTTTTATAAATTCACATACGAATGAGAATCAGATATCTCGTTCAACACTTCTCCAAGTTCAAAATGTTGGCCGCTTTGTGCAAGATGTCTCTACTCTTATTATTCAAACCAAAATTGTTAGATTTTTTGATGTGGTTTTTGTTCGCAGGATTTCTCTGAGGAGCTGAGTAAGTATGGACAGTGCGAGAGCTTGAATTCCTAATTAATCTTTAGTATAGGTATAATTTGTTGGACTAATTGGATGTGCTATTTGTGTGTGTGCGCACGCTAATAGATTGGTAACGTGTACTTTCAGTTCAGGGAGGGAAGAACATGCTGCAGTTGTGCTCCAGAATCTCACTGGGACGCTTTATGCAGGTTGATTTCTAATGCACTATAGACATATGAGTATTACAAGTACTGATGCATATGGAATTTGAAATTTAGGAACATGATAGATTGATGCCTTTTCTGGCTATTACGTCATTCTTTTATCTGATCTGGGTTCAGTTTTGAACCATTAGGTGCCCTTTTTTGTTTGTGTTTATGCAGAAAAACGGGACCTTTTGTTTTTGTACATATTTTTGGTTTACAGCTTTTTGATTGATTGTGTTTGTGACCTTCTTAACTGTTCCTGCAAATTGAACTGCCCTTTTTCCCTATCAGTTTCCAGTTTGTTCTGTTGTAACTTAAATGCAATTTATAGTGAATTTCATAATTCTGATGCTGTGGAAACTTTCACCTTTGTCCTGAAGTTGGGAATGAAGTTAATGTCGGTATGACCCGAAGCTTTAGTTTTGTGGAAGGCTGTTGTTTTATACATTAAGATCTCGAACTCTAGCATTTGTGATTATTAGTCATCGCACTTACGCATGCGCGGAAGCACGGGCTGGAAGGCTAGTAAGATTTAAGAAAAGTAATATTGTTGGACCTAGTTATTAATTAAACCCTCAATGGCACACCTGAACAACTGAACTAAAACGTGTCCGATGAGCTGCAGCTTCAATGCTGTTTAGGTTTGATTCTGACAGGTATTTGAATCTTTGCTGTTGGTACTCGTACTCTTTCAGGATGATTTAGATATATGAAATGAGGTCCAATAATCAGTTTGGTTGCACTGTACTCAAAACTGTTTTTAATTGCTCTTTGTTGGGATTTCTTTGTCACTATTTTCGTATGACTCGTGACTATGTCATGTGTTCGTTTTTGTTGAGAATTTCCATCAGTGTTCTGTATGGCCTTTTCAATTTCCACCCAAAAAAGAGAGCTCATTTTTTTTGTTGCCGCTGTTTTGGTTGAAGGTTTGAACAAGCTGAGCTTCTTAGGCATGTTCCTCTTCATTTTCATTCAGAAAGTTCTACTTTCAATGATTCTTGTCGGCTGTACATTCAAATGTCTTTCTGTCTTTACCGATTTCGAATTGTACAGTCTGTTTTCCCTTTTCTTTGGCCATGAAGGCTCCATATTTGACTGATTTCTTAGACAACAATAAACAGCATTGTTTGGAAATTTAGCATATCTGCATTGGTTCAGATAAACAACTTCTATGTAAGTTGATACCTTGGTTTCTAAGCGGTTGCTAGAGAGTTAGTTATTAATTAGGAAATCTGATATGGTCGAATCTATGTAAGCTTCTAACAGACTAGGTTGGTAAAAGACTGTCATTTACTTCTCATGTTTGATCAAGTGTTCTGTTCCTTATAGAGTCTAATGACTTCATGCCATGGAAAGGCTAGGATGTGCTATTATCTGTGATACTGAGAGGGTTTACTTGTTTGTTCTGTAGTTATTACTTGCTAGTTAGGTTGCAAGGACTGCCCAAATTCCCATGCCTTTGCCTTTCCTTTTAGCTAGGTTCTGTTCTTTGAGGAAACGTTGAGTTATTATTCTTTAACTAAGTATTACTGCGTTTTTAGATCCTGAAAGTGGAATGAATCATGGTCCTCAGTATTGGCCATAGCTTGCTAAGTTGCTATATTAACCAAAGTGTTGCTTCAATTAAATCTTTAATTCTTTATGTGAGATCCAAGGAACATTCTGTTAATGGACATGTTACGTTTGTCTAAAATCAGTTGTGATATTCTTAATGGTCCATAATTGTTGCCTGAAGCTCTGTAGATGTGGGTGTTTGGATCTTCTTCCTTTGTTCTGTGCCATGCATATTTCATAAATTTTCTTATCGATACTTGAGTGTTTCTGATTACTCAATTGGTCATGGTCAATTACTGTTTGGCTTAACTGTTTACCCTTTGGCTTTCTTTTTTGCGACAGCACTGTTACACACGAACCTCAGCTGCAAAATAAAAATGGCTATGTCAAATAGGTGCTCCATCCCTACTCTCCTTGCATGAAAAGCTGCTGACATTGTAGCCATGAGTCTCACTGTCAAACTGATTTCCTCAACCAGATCTGCTTCTACCTACATCAAGTTCCATAAACAGACAAGTATGCATACCACTTTTTCTTTCTACTCTTCTTCTTCTTCTTACATGCACATTTTGCTTCTCAGTTCGAAACAAGTAGTGACAAGAGTATTGGAATTTCTGGCAGAATAAACTCTGACTATTCACCCATCATCTCCAACAAACCAGAAAGTGGAACCTTCTCAGTTCAGCTCCTATTGGTGAAACCCAGCACAAGAGTGAAATTCATCCCTTGATTGATATTCTACGCGTGAGGACATTGGAGCCATCATTATTGGGACCTGCTTTGATGGAAGGTGGCCCAGACAGAAAGATTAAGCTTGATCGCAGTCCTGCTGTTGATGAGGTAATATCTGTTCATATCCCTCTCAGCTCTTGTAGTGAGTTCTGGCTGATGCTATTTTAATGGGTTAGCTTCCTATTTTATTAGTTCCAATACTAATGAAACTTTTCAGCTGCCTACTTTAGTATGTCCTATACTCCTTGGGTACAGCTTTTAGGACTTGAAATGTCTGGCTAACACCAGAATGGCATTGTTAGCTTGCATAAGTACCCCGGTTTTGTCATTGGTGCCTGTCAATCTTGTACAGAACCGCCATAGCTAAGTACTATATAAATGAGCTTAAGACACTGGGGAAAATTAAAAGAGAGATAACTGGTATAAGTTCAATTGTTTACTTTATTTTAAAATGTTTTAATATAACCTCAAGTTTAATCAGATTCAATCTGGTGGAGCAGTGAGTAGACCAACTATTGCCTTATTAACTACAGTGTAGACTTGAAGCGAGTAATTTGTTCATTTTGTTCAAGCTGTGAGCAAATTATGATAGGTTAAGCATGTAAAATTATGATATCAAATTCGAAGAGTATGTAAAGGGCGTCTTTTTAGAACAAAATAGTGAGGACCTTTGGTTCTATGCCACCATGTTTGGGACTGTTTCTCTGTTCAATGTTTGTAGAATAGTTACCAACTAGTCTTGGTACTTCTGCAGTTGTATATCGAAGGATACTTGCAAGCGATGTTGGACACAATGTTTAGTCAAGAATATTTGAGAGTCAGAGTCATTGAGAATCAGGTAACTTTAATAGACTGAAATGTATCCATAGATGAGTCTAGATCAAAAATTCTATAAATGAATACATCATCTTGATATCTGTACTTTGTATTGAAGAGTCGGTAGAAATCTTCATTTAATAAGGATGTCCAGTCTCTGCGTGGTGAAGTTTGTTTAAATCGAGCAAAAGAAAGAAATCTACTGGACTATCTTTTGAGTTGATTTGTTTATATCTCATGCCTTCATTCTTCTAACCTAGATTCTAATCCTAATATGTGTGTTTGTGCTAAGGTTTACCTCAAGAACCTGCCCCCAAACAGTTCCCTTATAGAGGAGATTATGGATTGTGTGAAGGGGTTTCTTGTGAGCAAGTCACGTCTAGAAGGAGATCCCTCAATAACTTCCCACCCCTTAGGTCACCTTCGAGGTGAACGTGTAAGTGTCTCCCTTCTCCCCCCAACCTCTTATGTTGGTTGGTTGAATTTTCCATATTTCAAATAAATACCGAATACCATTTTGTGATTGGGACTTGTGAGTTTGAGATGATGTCCATCTGAGAACTTTGAACTTACCCATGTTGTTTACCCTCACCCATGCTATGCACATTTATAATCACCTTATTTGATAACATATAACCTACTGCATCTCACTACCAACATGAGTTTACCAGTTTCATCCATCTGAAGTAATTAAGAGAAACTTTACAACAGGAGTGGAGAATCAGCCCAACTGTGCTGACATTTGGTGAGCATCTATTTGTGAGTTTTGTGATCCGGATGCTGGGGAAGCAAGCTAACAAGTGCATCGCCAATGTCAAGTGGAAGCCAGAGAGTGATGGTGGTACATCGATTGTCCCTGCAAGCTCCTCAGAAGAAGTGGTGAAGGGTAAGTTCATTTGGAAATGGGGAAGTGGGATCGGTAAGTTTGTTTTGTCGAGAAATTTTGATAAATAACCATTTTTAGGCATTTGAATTGATTTTTAACCATGATTTTACAAATAGTTGAAAAATGACCATATCAAAGAAACAAAAGTCTAAATTGCCCTTTTTTAAATTTCAGCAGCTCATAGCATTTCTCTAGCTCAGTTCCTTTCAAATATTTCTCCAGTCTCTGGATTAACTATGTACATAGCAGCATATGGTAGCCACATCTCAACCCACATATGGTAGCGCCTAAGACATATATTCTGCCCATCGCTCCTCATACCTTTTGATTCCATAGGCAAATACCGCCTCAATCATGTGAAGAGTAGCTTCGATCTCATAACCCGTTAATGGTCTATGCTCATGATTTTTCACAAAGTCAAGGAGTCTCATCAATCAATCTCTCCCTTAATTACCACATCATTCCCCAAATGGACTGCAAATGGCTTACATATATTTCAGAAAATTTGGCCAAAAGTGGCACATACAAGCCTTGAGCGATGTCCATATGGTGAATGAAGTTCAAAACTTGAAGCATATCCTTCAAATATGAACGAAGTTATAAGTTATTCATAAATCCACCTCCCTTTTCACAGTAAATATATGCATATATGCAAACAATGGAAATATGGTCCTTCTGAAGAGTTACTATAAGTGCGTAGCATACGTTCCTCTTGTTCTTTTTTCTTTCTAACTTTTTTTGCTTTCCTCCATATTTATATACTCCCCACTACATCACCTAAGAACCTTACTCAAATAATATTCAAACAATTGTTGGATAATTGCAGCATAACTTGCTGGTGATCGATGGCGTGATGGATAGCTTAATTTAGTTGCTTGAGTTTTTACAATTGCTGGATAGTGTATGTTTTTTGGGAAATCTTGAGAATATCTAATGCTAGTGGAGGTGCAAACCGTTTAGAAGGTGTATATATAACTAATATCAGCTATATCAAGTAAAATATGGATTTGCAGCATGTCATTGCTCAGATCAACAAATCTGCCTTGATAATCACTTTCTTTTTTATTATACTGTGCGCTGCTGGAATCATGGGAAATTGAAATCGAGTTTCATGAACATTGCCTCGACCAAAAGGGTCAAAGTATGATATGTTTTTTGTTTATTAGAATTAATATGATACGCTCAAGTACAAGTATGTCATTGTTCTTGAATAACGAATTCGATCCGGAATGAATGCTGAAGCATGTGAGGAAAAGAGTGAGGGTATTTGGGACTTTTAATCTTTCGATATGGTCATTTTTTAACTACTTGTAAAATCATGGTTAAAAATCAATTCAAGTGCCTAAAAATGGTTATTTACCAAAATTTTTCTGTTTTGTCAGCTGTATAGACGGAAGGTTATGTCGTTCTATTCCTAATCCTGTAGTTTGCCGCATAGTTAGTGGCTTTCTGTTGACTTTCCTTGATAACAACAATAGCAATGAATGATCTTTGCCTACGTTTTTCTTTAGTTTCATATCTTTTGCTTGCCCGCTTGCATGGCTAACCGAAAGATGTTAGGCTGCGTTTGGTGCGGCTTATAAGCCGCTGTGCTTATAAGCAATGAAGAATTTGGTGTTTGGTAAACACAGAATAAGTTACTTTTCGAATAAGCTGCGACCTTTTTAAGGCAAAAAGGAGAAGTTGCGTATACCCTCCTTTTGAAAAAAAGGAGAAGCCGGATAAGCCAGAAAACACGCTAGGCACTGTAGCTGCGAATTAATGAAAATTTCGAAATGACGTTGGGTGCCCTCGCAAACTCCAACAATTCCAAATCTCAAAACTCCATTGTTGTTCTCTCCCTCGACTCTCACTCTCTCGGTGGGAAGAGATCGTTGTTTCTGGGTTTGATTTTCCCAGTGGCAAGGGGTTTTTTGCTCTCATGTTTTTGTATTTGATATTCATATATCAAATTTTCAGACTTTCTATCCAAAACCCATTTGGCCTCTGCTCAGTTTCGGAGTTCAATTCAAACTTAGCGAATTACCTTGTTCCATTGGCTCCTCAAAACCCGAAAGAAAGAAAATATTCTTAATCTTGGATATCTATCATCGTTGCGGCTCTAACGATCTCTCTTGATTCTTGGATTTTTGCAAGGCTGGGTAAGTTTCTTTAAATTCGATTAAATCTAAGTTTTTCAAAGTTTGTGTGTGAAATTTCCTGTAGATTTGTGTTAGAATCCTTTTCTGTGAAGCTAGTCAATTGGTCAGTAGCAACATAGCACATATGTTTCATTAAAATTATTGGATGCTGTAAGATTGTGAAATTAATAAATGTACTTGATTTGTTCCTTTCATGATCTCTCTCCGTTTGTATAGAAAAGCTGGTTAGGCTTTTGGCTTATCTGAATCTATAGTTTAATTCATGTGATATAGACTAATCGTATAAATAAGTTTTAACATATATAGGTAGCTTATCTAATTTGTAGATCACTCATGAAAGGTATTGATGAATTTTGTTCAAGAATAGCTAAACTGCACAGGGTTGAAACTTGATTAATCCAATAGGGCTCATCAGTGTCATCTGAAAATTGTAATGATCAGCAAAGCTTTATGTTTGTTTGACCAATAAGGCGAGTAATGTTATTGTCATTTTTGGTGGCAGTGATCTTACTATTTATCTTATCAATCTATTGTGATTGTTTAGAAGCACATCTAAATGTGAATGGCTGCATATATTCTACCTCTCATGTAAGAGTTGTACCTTGACATCTGACTCATTATATTAATTTCCACCTTTGATTCTCATACAACTGGTTGATATTCTGAACCTGTGATTGTTGCATTTTTTTTTTTTGCTGATCATTAACAGTTGGATATAGAGTCCCTATTTCATAGCTGCTTTTAAGAGTGTGGAGACTGCAAGTTCGAATCAATCTCCTGATGTGTATGATTGGTTTTTATAATTTTCTTCAATGTTTGGCATCTGGATTTTTGTTTATCACTGCGTGTGGTAGGAATCTATGAAGGGTTTTGAGTTTTTTCCTGTATTAGGTGTAGAATTGGATCCTGGTGATGAGTTTTTCTGATTTAGAAAGGGTTTTGAGTTCATTCTGCAATGTGTGTGATCATGACTTGCATATGTATAGCTAAGAGAGCAGCTTTCACTCCATCAATTAAACGTGTGTCTATATATATATATAGGTAAACTTTACCCAATATGTATTCGTCCACAATAGAAATTGGTCATTGTTCAAATTCGATTGAAGTGAATTCAATGATGTTATGTATTTCCCCAAAGAAAAGAAGTTGGACATTTCTAGTAGCTTGTTTTGTCTTCAATTCAAATTAAGCTTTGAATGTAAAGATTGATTAGTACAACCAATGTTGAAGGATTCTTGTTGAAAACAGAAGAGTCAGAGACCTATAGCAACTGATAATCATGCATATGGAACGGACAGTCCCATTCGCAGTAGTATATTGCAGAAAAGGCATTCTTGTTGTGGTTGTGTTCTACATTCACAGTAGTATATTGCAGAAAAGGCATTCTTGTTGTGGACTTTTTGTGTTCTACATTTGCAGTAGTATATTGACCATATCTAATATTAGAAGTGATTAATTATATTATGCATGTATGGTGTTGATTTGTATCATTGCTCTCTTGTCTACCTAGATGGGAAAAGAATCCGCGGTTTAGATTGAGGCCGGATGGCATATCAAGTGATGGGATGGAGATGGATGATGATGCACAAGAGGAATATTATGGTCATGATGTACAGAAGAA
>NC_020495.1:28691185-28735264 GCF_000184155.1 Fragaria vesca subsp. vesca | reverse complement strand
GTCGTCGTCGTCGTCGTCGTCTCTCTCTCTCTCTCTCTCTCTCTCTCTCTCTCTCTCTCTCTCTCTCTCTCTCTCTCTCTCACAAAAACACACCGGAAAACACAGCAACCCTGCTCAGTAGCTACAAAGTCACTTACCACTGCTTAACACCTCTGACGTCGACCTAGGTCATCGGAAGAAGTAGAGGACGCTAGAAAGTCTCGTCGGCATCCACCGTAGCAGGTCGTCGGAAAACTCAAATTCGACAGTAAAGGGGTTATTAAGATTTGTAAAAGATTCGAGGGATTAAGGGCACTAGTGTGCAAAGAATGAAGGGAAAAGTTCGAATATGCCAGTTCTAGGCCAAGTCATCACCGGAGAAGGCGGAAACAAACGAACACAGTCGGAGCTTCTCGTCGTTGATTTGTCTTTGAATCAGTATGTGCGATTCACGGGCTGGGTTATGTAGAGGGGAAAGAGAGAAGAAATTTGGTGGTGGTTTTGTGGAGAATGGTGGCCAGAGTCGACCGGGCGGCGTCGGAGAAGACGGCCGGGGACGGAGAGCTTCTCAGCTCTCATCGTACGCGAGAGAAGAGTGCTTGACCCGACTTGGGTCAGTTGACCTTGGTTGGGTTTTCAAAGAAGGAATCAACGGTCAAGATTAAAAGAGAACGAGATCAAAATGGTCTACTTGTTTACGAAGACTAACCTACCTGTTTTGTGAACATGGTGTACAAGCTGTTCGAATCATTGTCTCACACTACGAGTAGACCAACTCTAAAGAGTCCAGAATTCACACACACTTGAAGAATTCTTGAGAGGTCTACCTGTTTCTGAAGCCTGATCCGCTTATTTACGAGTACAAGTCTACTTTTTTTGTGAGACAAAATGGTCTACCTGTTTACGAACACTAACCTACATGTTTTGTAAACATGGTCTACCAGGTTTCCGAATCATTGACTAATACTACGTGTAGACCAACTCTAAAGTGTCCAAAATTCACACACACTTGAAGAATTCTTGAAAGGTCTACCTGTTTACAAAGCCTGGTCTGCTTATTTATGAGAAATGGTCTACTTTTTTTGTGAGACAAAATGGTTTACCTGTTTACGAATACAAACCTACCTGTTTTGTAAACATGGTCTACCAAGTTTTCGAATCATTGTCTCACACTACAATTAGACCAACTCTAAAGAGTCCAGAATTCACACACTTGAAGAATTCTTAAGAAGTCTACCTGTTTACAAAGCCTGGTCTGTTTATTTACGAGTACGGGTCTACTTTTTTTGTGAGACAAAATGGTCTACCTGTTTACGAACACAAACCTACCTGTTTTGTAAACATGGTCTTCCAAGTTTTCGAATCATTGTCTCACAGTACGAGTAGACCAATTCTAAAGAGTCCAGAATTCACACACACTTAAAGAATTCTTGAGAGGTCTACCTGTTTAGGAAGCTTGGTCTACTTATTTACGAGTACGGGTCTACTTTTTTTGTGAGACAAAATGGTCTACCTGTTTACGAACATAAACCTACTTGTTTTGTAAACATGGTCTACCAGGTTTCCGAATCATTGACTCATATTACGTGTAGACCAACTCTAAAGTGTCCAGAATTCACACACACACTTACAACACTTAAAGAATTCTTGAGAGGTCTACCTATTAACGAACCCTGGTCTGCTTATTTACGAGAAAGAGTCTACTTTTTTTGTGAGACAAAATAGTCTACCTGTTTACGAACACAAACCTACCTGTTTTGTAAACATTGTCTATCATATTTTCAAATCATTGTCTCACACTACGAGTAGACCAACTCTAAAGAGTCCAGAATTCACACACACTTGAAGAATTCTTGAGAGGTCTACCTGTTTCTGAAGCCTGGTCTGCTTATTTACGAGAAATGGTCTACTTTTTTTGTGAGACAAAATGGTCTACCTGTTTACGAACACGAACCTACCTGTTTTGTAAACATGGTCTTCCAAGTTTTTGAATCATTGTCTCACAGTACGAGTGGACCAACTCTAAAGAGTCCAGAATTCACACACACTTGAAGAATTCTTGAGAGGTCTACTTGTTTACGAAGCATGGTCTGCTTATTTACGAGAAATTGTCTACTTTTTTTGTGAGACAAAATGGTCTACCTGTCTATGAACACAAACCTACCTGTTTTGTAAACATGGTCTACCAGGTTTTCGAATCATTGTCTCACACTACGAGTAGACCAACTCTAAAGAGTCCAGAATTCACACGCACTTGAAGAATGCTTGAGAGGTCTACATGTTTACGAAGCCTGGTTTGCTTATTTACGAGAAAGAGTCTACTTTTTTATTGAGACAAAATGGTCTACCTGTTTACGAACACAAACCTACCTGTTTTGTAAACATGGTGTACTAGGTTTTCGAATCATTGTCTCACACTACAAGTAGACCAACTCTAAAGAGTCCAGAATTCACACACACTTGAAGAATTCTTGAGAGGTCTACTTGTTTACGAAGCTTGATCTGTTTATTTACGAGTACATGTCTACTTTTTTTGTGAGGCAAAATGGTCTACCTGTTTACGAAGACTAACCAACCTGTTTTGTGAACATGGTGTACAATATGTTCGATCCTTGACTCATGATACGCGTAGACCAACTCTAAAGTGTCCAGAATTTATAGACATTTGAAGAATTCTTGAGAGGAATACGTGTTTCCAAGTAAAGGTCTACTTGTTTTACTACTTTCATGAGACATTTCCTTCTATAAAGGTTGACGTTTCAGATGGTCGTACTTCTCATTGTTAGGAAAGTGTACTGGTCTTATAGGCAAGGTCTACTCATTTTGTAAACAAAGTTTACCCGTTTAACATGTTGAGTCTACTACTTTCATGAAACATTTGCTCCTATAAAAGTAGACATGTTATAGGGTTGTACTTAAAATGTTACGACATGTACTGCTCTTATATGCAGTACTAATTTTGCAAATAATGTCTATTCATTTAATATGCCGAGTCTACTATTTTCATTAGAAGAATAGTCTGCTTGTTTCCGAGTAAAGGTCGAGAATTCCTAGACTCACTCTTGCATGAGAGGGGTACGTTCTTACGATGCATAGTCTGTTTATTTCTGAGTAAAGGTCTACGTGTTTTGTTAGAGAAGAGGTCTACGTGTTTACGGAGATGAACGTACCTCTTTTGTTTAGTGGTTGTACATGAACGTCGATTATGTACTTGATTTTGTTTACGGAGATGAACATACCTGATTTGTTTAGCGGCTGTACATTTTGTGAGTAAAGTCTACCTATTTAATTTGCAAAATCTAATAGTTTCATGATACACTTATAACATGGTGACCAAGCAATGCTCAACTCAGAAAGTGTCCTACTTTTATATGAACTACATCATCTAACTTTAACATCTTTGTTGCATTGTAGATGCTTTTAACTGCCTCATATATCTTGACATTCTTTATCTTTGCTGCTCTTAGTGTAGCAACTTTTTCGGAGAATGTTATCTGCAATTCTTCCATAATTTATTCTGTATGCTCCATTGAATGCTTGCACACTCAGTGTTTGGAAAGAACAGAACAACACCATCAACTATCAGTCATGCACAATCAAAAAAAAAAACTATCAATTATGCGGTCAATAAAGATAAGTGCAAGATACCAAGTCTTGCATATGACATTTAAACTAACATAAATTAGTCCACTCGACCACAAAGCAATGTAAATAACCAGCTTGGATTTACTTCACTTCAATGAGATTCTGATTTAATTAAGAGAAGGGTTTTCAGATCTCTTCAGTAATGCAATTTCAGGAAAGCTAACCAGTTAAGTAAGATCATCAAACACAAGTACACACATCCGATCCTCCAAATTCTACAAACAACTTTCAACACAAAATCAACAATACACATATCAAACTATGATCAAGCAATCAAATTCAAGAATCCAGTAAAAACATGCAAATCCAATAACCAAAAGAAACCAACTTTTCCACTATACTCAATACACAAACCTATACATTGTACTAAACTTTTTCACTAAACTTACCGATAGAGGCACCACTGGGAACAAGAGCTCTAGCCAAATAACCATCTGAAAGAATAATATCAACCTACAATAACACAGCCGTCCAGATTTTTCAATCTCATATCCATCAATCTATTACACAACCAAAACCAAAAATCATATACTATAATAGAGAAAGAACCAACACTGTTGAACCAGAGAGCAACCCAATTCCCACAAAATCCTGACTTTCTTACCAATGATTACGACACAATTCGTAAGGAAAAGTCGAACATTACCTTCTCTGCTCTCTGCCAGATCTGCTGTTTTGCTAGAATCGGCCGCCAAATTCCAGCGACTTACCGGAATATTCTTACGGTTTCCGGCGACCTCTCTGTATTCTTCAAAACACCAAGTTCTCGACATACAAGCAACCAAAACACTCAAACCAGCCATCAATAGCAAAACCACACAAGAAAACAACGACACTACAACAAAACAAGGGAAATCTTTACCCTTGTGAACCAACACAGTACCAAATCAATGAACCAGACTGTGTTTGAATCTCTTCCTCGCTTAACCAAGACCAAATTAGAGAATCAAAATAAGAACATGGATCCTCCCCTCGCTAGAAAGCCACTGCCTCAACCCAGAACAGTAGCTGCTACTTCCACAACGCCACCTAAATGTACTTTGGCTCCATTAGAACAAGATAGAACTCCCTAGAAGTCAACGAGGTCGCCTGGTCAGCTTATTACACAGTCGTCGGAAAACTTTGACCAAAACCCAAAAATACAAAAGAAAAGAAAATTAGATTAGGGCTTTATTTAGGGAAATCAAAGCTCAAGGAGGAGTGAAAACGAGAGAGAAGTGATAGGTTTACCTTCACGGAGCACGAGTTTGCCGAGAAGGAGAGATTAGGCCGAAAATTGGATTTGGGGATTTAGGGTTTGGATTTCAATCTTGAGAAGGCGGTGGATGCATGTCGATCGGTGATTAGGAGGAGGTAGAGGAGAGAGAGACTAGCTGAATGGTGGTGGCCAGTGAGCCCCAGCCGCACGCTCAGCTAGTCTCAGACGCCGGTGGACATCGGGGCGAGATAGGGGGAGAGAGTGAAGAAAGGTAGAGAGGAATGCACAAGGGGGAATAGAGAGGAGAAAAAGTGCAGCTAGGGTTTCATTTTATTTATATACTCTTACCTATGCGAGGAAATGACGTGTTTGTCCTTTCGGTTTAACAATTAGGGTTTAGGGTTTAGGGTTTAGGGTTTAGGGTTTCAGCTGGTTTTCCTTTTTGTGAAAGTGGGAGGCATTAAATTAGTCAACCTTTAAGATCGAACACTAAAAAATTGATCTATTTTTGCCTTTTCGGTTTAATTACGCTTATGTTTCTATTTGGGGAGCATAAGCGTAATTAATGCCTTGTCTAGCGCGACATAAACATGTCTAACTTAATGCCTAGATCGGGACATAAACATGTCTGATTTTTTACATAGGTTCATTGCGCTTGTGTATATAAACCCTAAACCATATATTCACTAAAGGTGACTATTTCTTGATCATTATAAACCTTGAACCATATATACATGAGAGGTGATTTGTACTCGATCATCATAAACACAATATACACTAGGGGTGACTAATGCTTGATTATCATATATCACGTATACACTAGAGCTGATTATTAGTCGATCATCATAAACCGTAAATCATATATACAGTTATATACGAGAGCTGATTATTGTTTGATCTTTATAAGCCCTAAACCCTATATACACGAGAGTTGACTAGTACTCGATCATCATAAATCCAAACTATACATACAGGGGCTAGTGCTCGATCATCATAAACCCTATATACACTAAAGGTGACTAGTACGTACTCGATCATCATATACCTTGTATATGCTAGAGCTGATCAACTATTGATCTCATCATAAGCCATAAACTATAAAATTAGGAGGCCACACGTGCTTCTTGACTCTAAAAGCCGTAAATCGTATTTTAATTGTGAAACCTCGTAGAAATTTATCGGGTTTTCGTTGGGTTACAAGGGTTAGTAACCATACCTGGTAATTTTTGAAGTTAAAGTTCATGTTCATATTCGAGTTTTTTTCTTGAAATGTCAAATTCAAGGTTTAAGGTCATAGTGTTAAAGTACGCGTCAACACGAGTTCACCGACGTCTTTGGATTATTTTTCGGAGCATCGAGCTATTTACTATGATTTATCAAAGTTTCGATAAATAAATTCAATTTCCAAAATTTAATCTGGGTCGTTGATCTCTTCTCCCTTTTAATCTAAGCCATCAGTTTTCTTTATAATGGGAAGGAGACTGTTGACCAGGTCAAAGAGCTCAGTTGAGCGCTAATCAAGCCTAGACGCCTTCCCGATGCCTTCCGGCCAGCTCCTGCCACCAATCACCACAACCACCCACAAATTGTTCCTCTCTTTTTCTTCTTCCTAGCCCAGCCCTTGAATCTCCCATGCAACCACCGGCGACGCCGAATCACAGTGGAGAAGCTTCAGCTGTTCTTCGGTGACCCACGACGATCCCAACCACGATCGGTGGAGAGCCCAGCGGTGATAGGAGGGCGGCGAAACCGACCGGTCAACCCGGAAGGGTCGTCAGACACAATCTCCCTTTCTCTCTCTTTTCGTTGGGGACGGCCTGAGAAAATAAAGCTCGATCCCAATGTGGTCGGAGCTTAGAGTCGTGGCGACGGCGGTGGCCTAGGTGAGGTCCGGCTGACCCACCCAAGCCAGAGCAAGCCGGCAGCAAGAAGTTTCCGGCGAGGCGTTTGATATCTTCTGAGGACGAGGAGGGCGGGCAATGATGGTGAGGGGGAGAGAGAGAGAGAGAGAGAGAGAGAGAGAGAGAGAGAGAGAGAGAGAGAGAGAGAGAGAGAGAGAGAGAGAGAGAGAGTAGTAGTAGTAGTAGGTACGTAGGTAGTAGTAGTAGTACGTAGTAGTAGTAGTAGTACGTAGTAGTACGTACGTAGTACGTAGTACGTACGTACGTACGTACGTACGTAGTAGTACGTACGTAGTACGTAGTACGTACGTACGTACGTAGTACGTTAGTACGTAGTACGTAGTACGTACGTACGTACGTAGTACGTAGTACGTAGTAGTAGTAGTACGTAGTAGTACGTAGTACGTAGTACGTACGTAGTACGTACGTACGTACGTACGTACGTACGTACGTACGTACGTACGTACGTACGTACGTACGTAGTACGTACGTACGTACGTACGTACGTACGTACGTACGTACGTACGTACCGGTAACCGTACGTACGTAACGGTACGGTAACGGTAACGGTAACGTAACGTACGTAACGTAACGTACGTACGTACGTACGTACGTAACGTACGTAACGTAACGTAACGTAACGTAACGTTAACGTAACGGTAACGTAACGTTAACGTAACGTAACGTTACGTACGTAACGGTAACGTAACGTAACGTAAGTAAGTACGTAACGTACGTACGTACGTACGTACGTAACGTAACGTAACGTACGTAAGTAACGTAACGTAACGTAACGTAACGTAACGGTAACGTTAACGTACGTAACGTAACGTAACGTAACGTAACGTAACGTAACGTTACGGTAACGTAACGTAACGTAACGTAACGTAACGTAACGTACGTAACGTAACGTTAACGTACGTAACGTTAACGTTAACGTTTAACGTTAACGTAAACGGTAACGGTAACGGTAACGGTTAACGGTAAACGGTTAACGTTAAACGTAACGTAACGTACGTTACGTACGTACGTAACGTAACGTAACGTAACGTAACGTACGTAACGTACGTAGTAGTAAGTAACGTACGTAAGTAACGTAGACGTACGTACGTAGAGTAGACGACGAAGAGACGTAGTAGAGTAGTAGAGAGAGNGNGAGNGAGAGAGAGAGAGAGAGAGTTTTTTTTTCTGTTAGAAAGATCCGTTTAAGAAAAAGTTCGTTAAAAAATCCGTTAAAGAGAGTTAACAGACATCCGTTAAGTAGGTCCCATTTTTTTAAGTGGTTGGCCTATGTGGACCAATAACACACTGCCACCTTGCGAGGTATAGATACCCTAAGGGACCTAAGTCTTTTCCATGTTTTGATGTGTTAAGCTATTTTTTGTTGCTACTTCATGTCAATATTAAATGTGTTTTGCTATCAATTTAACTATTGTAAATGTTTATTTTTAAGATACTTTTGTGCTTGCGTGCTTCTTGATGCCAGATTTTAGTTTCATGACCAAATTGGTCATTTTACAAAATGGAATCACTTTTAGTTTCTAATTTACTAAACACATTCCCACTACTTTTAACACTCACAGCACTTATTAGAAGTCAGTTTACCAAACACTCAGTCATTTTGCTTTTCAGCCACTTATTCTCAAGAATAAGTAAAAGCCAGCTTTTCCGATAAACACAGCTGCACCAAACGCAGCCTTAATCCAAGTGTTTCTTCCATAATGAACTGCGTTGAAGTCGCTTGAAGAATCTCCTGCTTCTGAAATCCTCCTCGCTCTCAATTGCTTCAGTTTTACTAGAAAGTATAACAGGGATGGGGTTTCTCCAATAATTGGGCATCGTGCTTTGAACCAAATAACTGATAAGAATCTATCATAAGGGGATTTCTCTTTGTTATGATCAGATGTACATTGTCTAACACGCTCCTTATCAGCTTTCGACCAGGCAATATAATCCCAAGTGGAGAGATGTTTAGTACACACATTTTTTAACCTTCTTAACTTCAAATCCTCCTCACTTCCACCATAGAATGCCTCATATATAGGTTCATCAAAGACCCCTATTTTATATGCCAGTTTCTCGATCATTTCTGCTTTAGAATAGTGTTTTTACTTTAACAAAACTTTCCTCAACTCCTTTAATAATTCAATCCGGGTACGGACAGAAACCTGATTAAACTCTGAATCTTCTCAGTTTGCTTCCTCAGGATCGGTAGTACTAGTCTGCAGAACCTCTGCCGCAAGACGTCTTTTGGTTTTAACACCTAATTCAACCTGGTTAGACATTTCTTCGATCTTGTGATCTTGATACTTAGCTGACTGACAGGAGGCTGAACCCAAAAGTAGAGAGATTTCTTTTGAACCTTGAAGTCGGTTGCTTTCGTGCATAACTCTTTGAATCTGTCCAAAAGGTAATCAAGGCCTCCCTTGAATGTACTTATAATAAATTATAAGTAATGTAACTAGTTACTTCTGATAAATTATAAGTAGGATTAAATTCAGTGTGCTACCTTGAACTTTAGGTCATCTTTCACTTATATCCATGATTTTTTTTTTTAATCACGTGTACCCTTGTATTCTCAAAATTATTCTCAAAATTCATCAAAGCCGGACAAAATTTCAAATCATCTCCAAATATCATTTACGTCATATTCGGAGATGATTTGAAATTTTGTCCAGCTTTGATGAATTTTGAGAGTACAAAGGTACACATAATCAAAAAAAAAAAAAAATTGGGACTAGATGACCCAAAGTTTAAGGTAACATACTGAATTTAATCCATATAAGTAACTAGTTACATATGTTTGAAGTATGCGTGCACCCATGAACCAAGTACAATTGTTGATCTACTAACCAAATTAGTATGACGAAGATATAGACAATTAGTATATATTGTTATGGTTTGCCTTAAGAAATGGAATGTTTTTGGTGTCCATTCTTCTAATAGAACATTCTTATAAGTAACTAGTTACATACGTTAGAACGTATGCGTGCACCCATGAACTAAGGACAATTGTTGATCTACTAACCAAATTAGTATGACGAAGATATAGGCAACTAGCATATATTGTTATGGTTTGCACTAAGAAATGGAACACTTATTGGTGTTCATTCTTCTAATAGAACATTTTTTTTCCAACTATTCTGCAAGCTTTTGGGCAATAGTACTGAAACGGGACATCAAGAATTCTACATAATGTCAACCAATTGAAAATTACAACTTCATGAATACAATCTACTTTTCTATTTCGTTTAAACACTAACAATCACTCAAGAATTCCATCTTAATAGGGTCTAGGGTTTAATTTTAAGTTCTAACCGATTACTGTCAATATCAATGTAATAGATGAAATTAATAAAAAATAAATAAAAATAAAACTATGTACTCAAACCGAAAAATAATTGAAAAATAAAAGATTGATCAACAATTGTGGAGGAAGATGAAACAGTTATCAGACAATTCATTCTAATAACATTCATATTGTCGATGAGCCGTTTTCTTCATGAGGCAGCTACATGTATTGATTTATGATAGCCCTCACATAATGTGTATCACGTCGGGTGTAGGCATGAGAACTTGAATCATGACGCGGTTAGAATGGTACAGAACGACCTTGAATTTAATCTTTAGCTCAGAACGACTGTTTGGATTAATAAACAATATAACTCGGATGATTATTGTGAGGTTGCATATTTTTCGGCTCTTGATCATAGCTAGGATATTTATGCCGCAAAATGTTGGAAATTTGATATCTATAAATTCATTCGCAAATACTACATTCTCATAAATATATTGCAACTCATAATTTTTCATAATGACACACTTTGAGAGTCGTCTATGTATGATAAGAAATATATTAAATCACAAATATGAAGAATGTGATCATCTTTATGAATCACTAGTAGCTCTAGCCTTAATTTATTTGGGATGGTTGCAAAATTATGAAACTTAAACATTCACGCTTAATCGCTACAACAAATAAAATAAAAAAACACGTGTCAATCACATTTTCTATGAAAATATGTATGGGCTTGTGGTGTTGAAAAATTCCATAAAAAAAAAAAAGTATTCATCATCCGGATATGCTCATATTATCCTATATTTCTAAACCTCTTATGCTTGAGATTTGCATTTAGTTTTCTTCTTTATGACTTATTTACATTATTTTAGTGTTCTTGAAGGTCTGTGTCACAGAGAGAAGAAAAAGAAGCTATTGAAAGACGACTGCAATCCCAAGTCCTAGAATCTGCCTGTGCAGAACATCCAACTTCTCCGAATTACTGGGAATTACTCAGATCGAATCAGACTATGAGCCTTATATCATTCGAAAGCTACGAAAGCCTACTTTATGTAGAATTTTACGGATCTCGATTTCGATACGCATGGAGTGAGTTATGATCATTTGAGTGAAGAAAGATCAGATCAGAAAATCTGCTTGGATTTGCAAGCATTTGTGGAGAACTCAAGTTCCATGTCACAAGACCGTCAACCAAAGCTTCAAAGACAATAATACAAATGAGGATTCAAGGAGTACATGTATTCCTAGTTCTACAAGAGATATCTCAAGGTTTTCCCATTCCATATCAAGAAAGGAGTTCGAATCCATGTTATACAAGGAAACTTGAAGTCAAAGATGAGCAGGAAACTTTTCTATTTAAGGGAGCACGAATTTCACATAAAGAGGGAGGTCTCGGAAGCACGTTTTAGACGTCTAAAGGAGCAGAGACCATCCATCCATCCATCCACCCTTCATTTTTCTATTATTTTTATGTTTTCGTTATGTTTTACTTAGTTATATTTTGTTAAACCTTTTCTAAGGTTAGGGTGATGCCCTAACATGATTGTTTATGTTTTTGATGATTAATTAATAGATTTATAGTTTCTTTATAATGAATTGTTAATCACTATTTTAATTGATGTTATATGTTTGAGTTTTTTGATTGATCACCTTAGGGCTTTGAATCTAGTAACTAGAAGATGAATTTGAGGCGTACCTACAATATAATTCAAATTAGCTTTTTGTGATTAAGAGTTGTGAATTACATTATTGTCGTAACTGAAGTAATGGTTTGCATGATTCTCTTGTTTTCTAGAACGTAATGAGTCTTACATGTTTAATTTATGCCGTAACTGGATAGACTGTATGCTAGGATATACGACCTCTGCCGTACCTGGAGAGAATCATATACTTAAAGAAAACTATGGTCTAAATGCCGTACCTGGACTTAGATACGGGAGTTGTCATCTAAAGAAACAAAAGAGTCTGTTAGTTGCATCAAAGCATGAATAGGATTGTTAGTAGTTGAAACCTACACCTTAGATTCATTCACATTGTTTGTTTACTTATTTTCTTGTTTGTTTGTTTGTTTCTTTAAATTGTGATCGTGATCATGTATTTCCTTTAGTTAGTTTAGGTATTTCCTAATTTAAATTGAACTAATATCCTCGTTGGAACGACAACCCTTTTTCTTCCATTCACTATACTACATCCACCATGTATACTTGCAGGAAATCCACCACATATATGTGTTAAATCCACTTATTAGTTGACATGGTGTTGAAATAAATGATGATAATGTGGAAAAAGAAGTTATTAAAAAACTCTAATTCTATTAAAGAGTTCGTACTAAAAAAGAAGCAAGGAACACATACAAGTTTGTTTGTTTCTCTTTCCAAATTTAACTCACTTAAAGATATGCATTTTTCTGCTAAAACCCCTTCTGGCTTACAAAGTTATTGTGGCACATGATGTGTTGGAAAAAGTAAAAGTAGACAATTTGCACTAAAAATGAAGTTATCGATCTGAACCAAACCGAAAAAATGATTCGGTAACCGCACCGAATTAAAATGGTATTGTTTTATAGTCACACCGTACCTGACCACATAAAAAAAGGTGTCGTTGCGGTTTAGAGTTATAAACCGACCGATTTAAACCGAACTGACCGAATTAGATTTTTCTTATTCATTTTTTCATTGATGGAAGTTTTTGTTTGTAATATATATATATATATATATATATATAATTCACTTATGTCAAGTTTTGTAGTTTGCAAGTTGCTATGTTTGCATGAAAGTTGATATATGTGAGTTTGTTAAGTGATCAAATATGGTGTTTCTTTTTTGGTCTGTGGTGTTTTTGTTAGTTCATTGATATTTTGATGATATTTGTAAAACTTGTATGGACTCTAAATGCATTCAAAATTTGTTCATGCCTTATATAAAGTGTTAAGTAAAAATTTAGGTATCCCTTCCTGGTGGAAATAAATAAATCAGTTTAAACCAAAACCGACCTGCACCGCATTGAAAAAATGGTGTGACCGAAATAATCGGTCCAACTCTTTTGAAATGCGGTTGCGGTTTGAAATATTACAAAATTAAAAATAATAATAAAAAAAACGGTTTTGATGTTGTTTGAAATATTGCATAACCAATCCGAAACCGTCCCCACCCTTAGGAAAAAGTGATCATTTGATGTCCTCTACTTGAGAGAATGACTTTGTGTGCCTTGAAGAGTATCACCCATCTCAACATTGTTGCACCAAATCTCCAATTCCTTAATGTTGGATGTGATTTTTGGATTTTAAACTTAAGAACACCTCAAGTCTTATTGGTATGAAAGTAATAGGTTTATGTGATGTGAAGGGTGAAATAGACTTTCCTCAAAGCTCTGCTATCAAGTTCCCCTCTTTAAGAACTAGAAATTTCAGTAAGTTGTATTATATTGAAATGTTACTTGTCCTTTCGTAGAGTGAATACAGATCGCAAGACAATGAGCTTTTGGATTCAAACACACGTACAACTGCTAGATGACTATCTTAAATTAGGGGGCCTTTGAACTTTGAATATGCTCGTGTTCTTCGTGACACATGTACTGCTTGACACCACTAATCCTGTCACACATAGAAGTAGAATATTTGATTTGATTGAATCTTCTTGTATTTTAGAGAAAATTTTGCAAACTTACATGGGAAGTGGGGAAATTAGAGGAACGTTTATTTTCGTCCATGATCGATCATAAGATAATAACGTTCTGGCGTTCTGCATGGAGAAATTTATTTGGGTATGTGCTTATGGATGTCGAGTGTTGTATCTCATCTTATCCCAAGCAATCCATGTTTGATGCCAATTCAACTAGATGCCAATTTTAGCTTTCTAGCTTTTTAAATTGTTAATTGCGGTGTCTTGAATACATTTTGTTTATACGAGTGATGATAATTGATGTTGTCTGTTGAGGTTGTTACATGTGTCCTGTGAGGTGTTTTTAGGGTAACTTCAATTTTTTTTTTTTTGCACACATTGACAAGTCAGTCTCTTCTTCTTCCTTAAATCCTTAATCTTCTCTCAATTTTAATTGTAGAGAAGACTCGTTGCATCAATAAATGAGGCCGATTGACGATTGATGTTCTCCAAAATCAAAGAAATTAGTCTGCTATCTCTATAAATTGCTCACGTATTTGGGTGCCCAATAAAGAAGGATCTAGCACTTGAAAAAAAATACGAACATGTCAGGAATATGGATGTGTTCCTTTCCTTTATCCTTGATTTCCATCTTCCAGCTTGATCTTTTTAGGGTGGATGTTCTTGAGGCTTTGTGTTATAATTTCTATCTTACTATCAAAAAAAGAAGGGAAAATGCTCACTTAGTACTAATTTTAATCCCTCATTGCCCATTTCAATGACAATATTTTTCATGAGCACATTTGAATGTAAGGTTACTTCTTTTGTGCCAAAATGAACAAATCTTTAATAAAGTCTTAACAAACCATATTATTTCTTATCAAAAAAAAAAACAACAAACCATATTATTTTAAAACTATTTTGCCCCCATAACTTAAACATGCATATATATATATATATATATATAGAGAGAGAGAGAGAGAAGACTTTGCCGCCTCACCGGACTTCGGTCACATATCGTCAGTCGCTGGATTCCGGTCGCAAGAATCTGGTGGTTGGAATTATTGGCCCCCAGTAAACATTTTATTGACCCATAACAATAAATTATTGACTTATTAATCATGTTTCACCCGATGCTAGCATCTCCTCACACCCCGTCGTACTAGATCACAATGAATGGATTAAGGGCCCACATTTTAGATTTGATACCAAATCTCCATTGAAATTGAGGTCGTGCACTAAACTCGAAGAGAAGAAGAGCCGTCGTAGAAAGAAGTTGAAGTTAAAGGCCGGAGGAAGGAGAGAAGAAGTTTTCATTGGCCAAATTTGTCGAGTTGCCACTAAAAAGGCCTAAGTCCTAAGGCGATTCTCATCATTCTAAAGAGAAAAAAACATATGTTCTCGAATGTTTTTAATTGTGTTAAGGTAACTTAAATTCTTTATATGCTCACGGTTGTAATGTATAGTGTTTGGTGGGATTGTTATTATTGTTTTTTTTTAAGTTGGAATAGTTTTTGCAACTATCAATCTACCCAATTGTAATCCTTATTAAGTTATTATTAGTGCTTTTACACATTTACTTCAAGTTAAACTAGACTTCAAGTTAGATGATACACAGCTATATACTATACACGGTGAAGAATCATGGCATATATCAAAGACAAATCTCACAGCGCCCGTTGTAAAAATCAATAAACGGTGAGAGAACCCGTCTCTCTGCGCTTCTCCGACACCCGGAACCTCTCTAGCCTCGCCCAGTGTACTCCCTCTCTCTCTTATTCTCCTCACTCAGATCTGCCTTCTTCTCTCCTCCATCCAATTCACACTCTGAGTCCTCACCTTAATGCCCCAAATCCAAATCCTCCCAATCCCCAAACCCTAATGGAGCAGCTCAAGACCATCGGGCGGGAGCTCGCCATGGGCTCCCAGGGCGGCTTCGGCCAATCCAAGGAGTTCCTCGACCTCGTCAAGTCCATCGGCGAAGCCCGATCCAAGGCCGAAGAGGAACGCATCGTCCTCCACGAGATCGAAACCCTAAAACGCCGCCTCGCCGAGCCTGACATCCCCAAACGCAAGATGAAGGAGTACCTCATCCGCCTCGTCTACGTAGAAATGCTCGGCCACGACGCCTCCTTCGCTTACATCCACGCCGTCAAGATGACTCACGACGACAATCTCGTCCTCAAACGCACCGGCTACCTCGCCGTCTCTCTCTTCCTCAACGACGACCACGACCTCATCATCCTCATCGTCAACACCATCCAGAAAGACCTCAAATCTGATAACTACCTCGTCGTATGCACCGCGCTCAACGCCGTTTGTAAGCTCATCAACGACGAGACTGTTCCCGCCGTTTTGCCACAGGTCGTGGAGCTGCTGGCGCATCAGAAGGAGGCGGTGCGGAAGAAGGCGATCATGGCGCTGCATAGGTTTTACCAGAAATCGCCGTCGTCGGTTTTGCATCTGGTGTCGAATTTCCGGAAGCGGCTCTGTGATAATGATCCTGGAGTCATGGGAGCCACGCTGTGCCCGTTGTTTGATCTCATTACGATTGATGTGAATACTTATAAGGATTTGGTGGTTAGCTTTGTCAGCATTTTGAGGCAAGTTGCGGAGCGGAGGTTGCCTAAGACGTATGACTACCATCAGCTTCCTGCGCCTTTTATTCAGGTTTGCTTTCGGAGCCGAGCTTAAGTGTTTGTTTCGAATGTAGTGATAGGAGTTGAGGAGCTGTCTTTGTGATTTGGTTATTGAATTTTGAGAATGCAGATCAGGTTGTTGAAGATTTTGGCAATGTTGGGGAGCGGGGATAAGCAAGCGAGTGAGAAGATGTATACGGTAGTCAGTGACATATTTAAGAAGTGTGATTCCACGAGTAATATAGGAAATGCGGTTCTTTACGAGTGTATTTGTTGCGTTTCTGCAATACATCCGAATCCTAAGTTGTTAGATCAGGCTGCTCAAGTCATCTCAAGATTTTTGAAGGTTTGTGTTTTCAAGTTTTTAGTGATTTGTGTAAGCTATAAGAGTTAGGCTGTTAGAAGGAACAAAAACCAAATCATTTCTTGTTGATTTATTTGGTGGACAGAGTGACAGTCATAATTTGAAATATATGGGAATTGATGCTCTTGGTCGACTGATCAAGATCAGTCCAGAGATAGCTGAGCAACACCAGTTGGCTGTCATTGATTGCTTAGAGGTGAGACAGTTCTGTTATGGTTAGTTTTCTAATCAAGCTTGTATCTTTACATTTAAATAAAATTTACGCATGTTGCAGGACCCAGATGATACTTTGAAGCGAAAAACATTTGAACTGTTGTATAAGATGACCAAGTCCTCCAATGTGGAGGTGATTGTTGACCGCATGATTAGTTACATGATAAGCATTAATGATAATCATTACAAAACATATATAGCATCTCGATGCGTGGAGCTTGCTGAGCAATTTGCTCCAAGCAATCAATGGTTTATCCAGGTAACACATGTTGCCTTTTGAATTTCATTCCATTGTGGAAGAGTTTTTTTAATGCTTAGTGAAGTGCTAATGTCTTTCACCTTTGATGTTTTTGTCTTCAGACCATGAATAAAGTCTTTGAACATGCTGGAGATTTGGTGAATGTTAAGGTGGCACATAACTTGATGAAATTGATTGCTGAGGGATTTGGAGAGGATGATGATACTGCAGATAGTCAGTTAAGATCATCTGCGGTACGTGACTTCCACACTTGGCATATCTTGACACTGCTTTACTCTATATAATTGCAGCAATGCTATGTTACTTGCTTATTATATGCTCAAAGAATATATATATACGCTATATATCACAAGGCCACCTAACTATTGATGTTATTTCTTAGGTTCCAATCCAACTTTTAAAGCAATCTATATATCCTTTTGTTTTTTTTTTAATTAACTTTCATAAAATATAAACTCTGACTAAAGGATGCATGTCATGTGAGGATGAGGTAAAATGAAATTTGTTGACACTAAGTAACACGTGCCACATGATACAATATTTAAGAAATTACTGTCAAGCTTTCCCGTCGTCTGCTCGTCTTTCCCATTTATCCTACAGACCCACTTCCTCCTTAGCCTTTGCGAATTGTAAGATCTACTTTGTTGTCTGTCATCTCTGCTTCCGCAAGCTAATCAAACCTTGATCTTAACAACTATATTTTAAATTTTGTTAACTGCGCTGCACAATTACTAGAATACAGAGAAAATTTTCCAGTATGAAGTCATTTTCCATTCCTTTTTGAAGCTGCTTAAGCTGTTTCTTTGATATATTTTTAGTATAGAGAAGAGTTTCTGGTTTTTCTTTTACTGAAAGTTGAGAGCTGTTCTATACTAGATAAAGACTATTGTTCATGATTAGTATAATGTAGGTGATAAGTTCTTCCGGGTATGAGTGGAGTATTGTAGCTTATTAATCCTGATGTGGAGTGTACCAGCTGTTGTGGATCGTATAGTGATGCTGCTTAATTCTGTATAGCATTTACTCATTTAAAGAAACCAATTGTGGGAAAGCTGATTTGCTTTTGACAAAACATATAATCTTTTTCTCTATTGCAATGAGGCAGAGCTTCTTATATTTCTGCCCTATTTAGAATGAGGCAGAGCTTCTTACATATCAGCTCCTTTGGAATTCAGTGAAGCGGAGCTGGGTTGCTAAGATAAATCCTTGTCCATTAGTTTATCCTAATAGATCCATAAATGATCAGATCATCTGAGACCTGCAGGGTATATTTGCCTTAGAATTTAGTCTACAGCCATATTTGGATATAATCTTTAACTACTGCTGCTATGTTCAATGGGTTGCTAAGTTCATATATTTAATTTCCTTTTAGTTTTGCTGAATTTAGTTTTGTAGTTACTTGTGTCCCTATTGGCTGCTATCTATATAACTTGAATATTAGGATATTAACAAAATTGATCCATAAATTCTTCTTCCTTATCTTCGAGACCATTTGCTTGCTTTTTGTTTTGGTGTGGCAATGAAGATTTTTTTTTTGTGCAGGTGGAATCATATTTGCGCATAATTGGAGAGCCAAAGCTTCCGTCTGTATTTCTTCAGGTAAGTTGTTCTCCATCATTCTATTTTTGCTTTTATATAGAATTTACTGAAATATATGCTGGTTGATATGTGAATGTTCCTTTGTGCTTACAGGTCATTTGTTGGGTTTTGGGAGAATATGGAACTGCTGATGGAAAGTATTCTGCTTCATATATCACTGGGAAATTATGTGATGTGGCTGAGGCATATTCAAATGATGAAACTGTCAAGGTATCGCTGAAATTGAGTTTTTTCTTTTCTTTTATGTAACTAGAGTTTCCCTCATCTTTTTAAGAGTTCAAGCTGATGGGGTTAACATGCTTCAGAAACCAGGCGGTCAGTATGTAACTGTATATAGATACATATGGTCATGCATGTGTTTCATTTCCATTTCATCGATATAAATGTTTGAAGCAGAGTAGTTATTCATGGTAGAAGCTATTCACATTTACAGATTGATTGATGCCAGTTATTTTATCAATTTTCTCCATATCTATGCTTCATTTGTGAACATTTGTGCAATGGTATCTTTGTTTTCCTAGTTTTCATTAGCTGTCATATTAGGTCGGTCTACCTTATGTTTTGTTTTTGGATTTAGGTGTTGAATTTTGGTAATAATCTCTAAATCCTAATAGTTCAATGCCCAAAAAAATTATATTCATTGTTTTTCTTTTCTTTTCTCTTTCTGGGCTTTTCGAGTTTTTGTTATCTGGTAGCTGTAAAACATTTTTGTTGTTTGTTTGATCGTGTAACAACATATGGATCTCATGTATACTATTGGATAGGCGGTCACCATATGACCATATCAAAGCTCATAAGCTACAATTTTCAACATTCTTTATTTTACTCTTAATAGTTTAGCATGTCCATGAAGTGACTTTAATCTAGTAGTTTGAGTGGACTCCCAGTGTGGTAGGAGTTTTTATTTTCTGATAATAAAATCACAGCTTCATGGCTCCGTTGCCTCTTCTGTTCTCCTTGGTGTTGATGAAGGTAGTTTTCTGACAAAGAGGAGCCTTACCTGACACGTGAGCAATAACAGCTCATCTCCTTGATGCACATACAGCTCCTAAGTTGTATCTGACCAGCATTTGATATGGATGCACTAGACCCACATCAAAACACACTTTGAAGTTGTCCCCTTTCATGGCTTAGGACGTTCCTCATAGAGTTCATGTTCATATGGGTCTTTGCACCATTATTCTGAAATTTGTAATGTAAAAAGAACAGGAGTACAAATTATATACAAAACGAACTTTTAATTTGGGTCAAAGAGTTAACTTCTGAAAAATTTTGTTCTCTGGTAGGACTAATAATGGTCTCAGGATGAGTGCTCATGTGATTTTAGAATTTTCCAGCCATTTAAACTCTTATTGTCCATTGTAGTAATGAATTATTACTAAAAATTCTAATAAAAAAATGAAGCTTCATCTAGTTTCTGTATTGAATAAGACCACCTCAAAGAAGATGACCAGGATGATGTTTTTCTCCTCGCTGGTGAATTTTTCCAAAGTTCAAGGGGAAAGTGTTGATCTTGTCTTTGTGCATTGTGAAGTGCCAATTTTCTTATGGAAGAAGTTATTGAGGAGTGGACTGGACAACTCCATTAGAGAAGAGTGACTTGTTAATCCAAAATCCTCTAGCTTTTGGTAAGGGAAAAAGGCCAGAATTCTTTGGGGTTGTGGGTGTAACAGTAGTTTGGGTGGTGTGGATGGAAAGAAATATAGAAGACTATTTGAAAGCTATGGTGAGGTAGAAGAGGAAGACCTGAGGGAGAGAGTTAAGTTCTGGGCAATTTTATGGGCTTCTACTTCTAAGGAATTTAAGGATTGTAATCTTCCTTGAATTATTCTTAATTGGCAAGCAGCTGTAGTATAAGTGCCTAAGCACCAACAGTTGAGCTGCTAAGCCTCTAGCCCTAGCTGCACTCTTTAGATTTTTAAAGTCGACTCCTTGTCCGCATCCTTGTACTTTGCTTGTTATTTGAATAAAAAGCTGTTTCTTTTCAAAAAATAAAAGAACATTTCTTGGGTTTGGATGTGGGATCAGGGTTGATAAGGAGTCCAATATTGCTGGTGCTGCTTTCTATTTACCCATGTCTTTCAACTTGGGTGCGATCATGGGAATTTATCACATTGACAGGTGGAGCTCATTATTCTATAAGCTGCATCCTTGTCAGAATCCCTTGCACATCATGGTCCTAGTGTCACTCGTTGGTTTCAGATTCACCCCCTTGACAAATCAGCTTAGACTTATTTGGAGGCTATGAGACCACCCATCAATTTTTTTTCATAGTCCTGTTTTATTGTTTTGTTTCTTTTCACTATGAACAACTGGTCCTCAATATGTTGCTATGAAGGAGTTTGTTTGTCATCGTGTTTGTTCTAGCTAGAGTCTACAAAAGTGCTGTTTGAGAATTTTACTAGATTGAGGAACACTGATCACTGATGTATGTATTGTTGTAAGTTGATAGAATCAAATTGTGAGTATTTGCATTCTCTCAAAATAAATTTGAACCACTCAAAATTTTATGTGTATTTTTTTTTTTAGAATTATACTCTAACTGGTTATATAGTAAAAAAATACACCTGTATTTTTGTCTATATTTGTTTATACGTAACCCTAATTCCTATGATTGTGTTTGTTTTACAGGCATATGCTGTTACAGCAATCAAGAAAATATATGCATTTGAAATATCAGCTGGAAGAAAAGTGGAAATGCTACCCGAGGTGCATGTTTTAAACACTTGGATAAGTTAATTTAGATTAATATCGTTATAACTCCAGGATATACCCTCTTTAAATGCTAAACTTTACTTTAGATTCCTTACTGATATGTCTGTAGTTATCGTGATTAACCACCGTGGATGTGGGTGAAGGTAGATCTGCAATGGAGTTTAGATGTGTTAAGGGAGTAAGAGAAGAGAGAGGTGTGAGGAAGAGGGGGTGAAGCGGGTAGACCTTTTGTTTTTATTTATTTTTCGTTCTAGTTTCATTTTCGATTCATTTTGTTGTTTAAAGATTGTTGAAGGATGGTTATGCCCATGCCAATTTGTGTCTCACAAACACGATCATTTTAATAGGACATGTAACAGAATTAAGGGAAAGGGAAGTGCTTCCCATTCTATATAGTTCAGGCGCCATTCCTACAATAGATTTGATTGGGGAGCTAGTGCTTTTAGATATCCACTGTTAGATGGTCTCATTATGCTAACAAAGACATTGGTAACTGTTCTTGCATGATAGTATGTTGGACTGCTGTAAAATGGTCATGCATAAGATGACTGTTTGTTTGCTGATTATATCTATAAAATTTTGACGTTGTATTAAGATATCTTAAGGTGCGCAGTCATATTTTCTTTGTTGCTATGTTGAATGGTTAGCTCTTTTTTTTTCTTACATTTTTTCTTTTTTTCTTTTCTTTTCTGAATGGAAATATGTTTTAGATTGATGGCATAAGTAGTTAAACAAACTGTGGTTATATTTTGTGTTGGCTCATGGAAATTAATGTGATCAACTGGACCTTTGTTTTGTTGTAGTGTCAATCTTTGGTGGAGGAATTATCAGCTTCTCATTCTACAGATCTCCAGCAGCGTGCATATGAATTGCAAGCTGTCATTGGCATAGATGCTCATGCCATTGAGAGTATTATGCCATCAGATGCAAGTTGTGAAGATGTTGAGGTAATAATTTACTGCACAATCTACTTGTACTATTCTTTTATTTCTTTCTGTTATTCATCATCAGGAATTAGTGAACTACATTAGTTTTACAAAAGTAAATCAGTGCATCTGCTCTGATAGATGCATTTGTCTCATAGATCCAATATGTCGATGCAGCATTACTCATTATGTCACTATCATGGAAACAGAGACATTGTCACAATACAACATATTCCATTCTGCTTCAACATACATATCCTCATTTTATTTCGTTACATTTATATTCACCGATGTCAGTTGATGTCTTCAGTAATTTTTCTAATTACAAATTAATAAGAGGTGTACAATAAAGTCATTGTATTAGAATAACATGGTACTTGGATAATTTCAAGGCCGTCATATTATCACTAGAAGTGTACTGCTTGACTATAATTATAGGTAGGCAAATCATTATATGATATCCAATCTAAAAGGGAAATGCTTGTAGTTTTGACTTGGAAAAAGCCTTATCGAGCAGGGATGGATTGTTTGGTTAATTCACATCCTTGAGCTTTCATTAAATTTCAGATTTAGAAGTTTTTATGTTCAAAATTTTTTATAACTGTTTTTTTGGGGGTCTTTACAAATGGTGTGGGAAGATAGGGAAATAGGTTAGAGTTAGGATATGTCGGGCAGTCGGGGCTTTTGATCTCCTTGAATGCAACGAAACAAATACTGCTTTGCTGGAGAAAAAGTGAAGGTTTCTGAAAAATAGCAGTTGCCTAAAATTTTATGAATTCATACTATATATGGAGAAATCAACTTCGCAGCTTGTGACAGAATCAGAAAATTATCGCTTACCCGTATCTTACTATCTTGCGGTTCTTCTAATTTAATGTTTACATTTCACTTTTGTCAAGTTTGAGTCTAGATTCTCTTAGGAAGTAGTCTCTTTTCACTCTTTCCCTGACAATGTATGGACTAATCAAGCTAATACCAGTAAGGGATGATACATTGATCTAAAGCAAGTTGTAAAAGTGGGTAGGAACTTAGGACATAGCTCATCATGAAGATTACAATTCACTAGTCTCCATTCTCTATTAGCTTAATTAATATCACTATAGTCTACATGAGAGAATGTTTCTGAGGTCTATTATTCATCTTAGTAAAGATGAATGCTGACATATTTCAGTATGTGAAATGCTTATCAGTGCCTAAACATAAGTGATGGATAAAGTGTTGGGTGGGGGAACCGCTTTTCTTAATGCCCGTATGCGTCTTAATCCTTTGTATCCTTTGTCTTGGGATTTTGGCTATTTGAAAACTTTAAATGACCAAAAAGAGGAGCAGTGTAACTGCCCTTCCTTCCCACCCCAAAACCCCCTAGGCACCTACCTACTTGTGCTTGTAGCTTGATCGGAGTCATGACATGTAAGGGAGGCGGACTTATTGGCATGTTTAAAAAACTTTAGGCTGTTTCAATATTGGCCGGATAGAAGATATGTAACTTGGAGATCTTCTTTCCTGTAAAAACCCTATTTGAAGCTGTAACTGGATTGATTCTTCAATTTCTGGTCCTGATCATTATGCAATTCCGAGGGCTCCTGAGTAAGAGTATCTTTGTTCAGAGGATATGGCTCCACATTGGTGTGTGATTTGTTGACAGCTGAAAAGTTGAGTCCTGGGCAGCTTCGGAGTCTCTTGGCTGTCATAGTGGCATAAGTTGTTTAACGGCATATGTGACCTGGGTATTCTGTGGTTTCATGCAATGCATTATCATGCGACAGAATTTAAGAAATAAAATTTGAGTCATGAAGAGCAGCATGGTCAGGAAGATGTGCTACACTAGCATTTTCTGGGTGGTGTTGGTGGCATGCGATAGAAGGATAGTTGAGGAAGCTAGGTGTTCTTGTTTGTAGGAATAGGTTTGATTTTGGGCATTTTGTTCATCTCTGTTTATTGTTGAATGTTATTGCCTGATCTATGTATGATCAGTTCCTTTAGTAGTTCAGTTGACCGCGTGTTGTCTGTTTCTGGAATTCTGACTTGGGGGCCGAGTTCCTTCCCTGATTTTACAAGAGTTTTGCTTCTCATAAGTAAGAAATAAAACAGGCAATTCTATTTGTCACAGCCTTGAGATCAGCTAATGATGAAATTTTAATCTATCTTTTGCAGATCGATAAAAACCTTTCTTTCCTTGATGGTTATGTCCAACAGGCAATAGAAAAAGGTGCTCAGCCATATATTTCTGAGAATGAGCGCACTGGAATGTTAAATATCAACAATTTTAGAAACCAAGATCAGCCTGAAGCTCTAAGTCACAGTCTTCGGTTTGAGGCCTATGAGCTTCCCAAACCACTGGTGCCATCAAGAGTTCCTCCAGCTGCAGTTGCATCCTCAACTGAACTTGTTCCGGTGCCTGAACCATATTATGCTAGGGAGACACACCAGACTGCATCATTGCCATCTGTGTCAGATGCAGGATCATCAGAACTTAAATTACGACTTGACGGTGTTCAGAAGAAATGGGGTAGGCCTACATACTCGTCTTCTGCATCTTTGACCTCAACATCTAGTTCCCACAAAACGACAAACGGGGTAACACAGGTAGATGGTGTGGGTACTTCGAACTCAAAAGGACGTGATACTTATGATTCAAGGAAGCCATCAGTTGAAATTTCTCCAGAAAAGCAGAAGTTGGCCAGTTCACTTTTTGGAGGTTCATCAAGAACAGAGAAGAGGGCATCTTCGGGCAACCATAAAGTGTCCAAGGCCGCAGAGAAGTCGCACGTAGGGAAGGCAGCAGGTGCACACAGTGACACTGTAGTGGAGAAAATAAATCGGGAACCTACTCCAGACTTGCTTGACTTCAGTGATTTAGCTGTTACTAGTACTGCCCCATCTGTAGATCCTTTCCAGCAGTTGGAAGGGCTTCTTGATCAAACTGAAGCTACATCAACCATGAACAATGGTGCAGCAGGTGCTTCAAGAACACCTGAAATTATGGGATTATATGCAGATAGTGCTGTGAGTGGGCTCAGCAGCAGTGTTGCCAATAGAGATGAATTTAATCTTTCATCTGAATTATCAAATGCTGCAAGGACTTCTCAAGTTGGGGTGTCACAATTGAATAAGGGTCCTAACCCTAAAGATTCATTGGAAAAGGATGCACTTGTAAGGCAGATGGGCGTTAACCCCACAAGTCAGAACCCCAACTTGTTTAAAGATTTGCTTGGCTAGAACTGTTTGTTTGGCAGATTTATAATCAAAATGTTCAAGACTATTCAGTTTGTTATGCATGGTCTTTCGGAGTGGCTGGTTATATGATATGAAAAGTAACTCATTTTCATGAGTTTCAGAGCCACACGCGGAGTTGTAAAGACACCCATATGGAGTGATTTGAACTCCCTCAGTGGTGGTAAAAATCAGTTCGGACTTGTATTTGTTGAACAATATGGCTATAGTTGGAAGTTGGTATGCATTTGGAAGTTGTTTCGGCCTATGAGTGAATCCATATAAGTGAATCCAGAGCTTTTTCTTTGCGGCGATTGAGGTTTTGGAGCACTCTAACAAGATGATCATATTGGACTCCATTTACACTGCATGCATGGTCTAGTTATGAAAATGCTGTACTACGAGACTTCTTCCATTTCTTTAGGGAGACTTGTGTCTCTCTTTCTTTTTACTTGCTTGGTTTCTCTATTCATGCTTGAGTTATGTAGTCGTTTCTTACTGTATGTGAGTAGCTCATTTTTTTTCTGGGTCTTAATTTTTTGGGTGTTAATACACATTCCATATATGTATGTTTAACCAATCGTTGCTGTAACAATAATAATGTGCGTTGGTTATCCGGGCATCAGTACTTGAGACTCATATCATATTGTTGAAATTAGCATATTGGAAGATCAATCGGCCATTAGCAGATTGTCTTGTAACTCTTACTTACAATGCATGTTTGCCTGTCTGGGCAAAGAGGTGAAAGTTTGAGATCCGGGGACGATGCATTTATCTTTTTGGGAAGATGTTTGTGTTTTCAAGTCCCTGGATTCATGTGAATCCCAAAAGGTTTTAGGATCCTATAAAGTTTGTTTTGTATATCCAAAACCGAAACTATGAGTGTCCTAGTTGAATACTCAATAGTTCTAGATATAGAAAACAATCTTATAGAATCCTAATTGAAAAATGAATAGAACCCATTAGTTGGGAAAAGTTAATCCATCCTGGGAGAAAGAGGTATCGAGTAGTCAATCTTATCTTAATGTTGCATAACTAATTGATCAAGGACTTTGTACTTTGCGCACGACTATAAATAGAGACGTCGCATCCTTGCAAATCCCTTCTAGAAAAAACACACAGAGCTCCAGGAATTGGTCTAATATTGCATTGCATGATGATGATGGTTGCTATGGACTTCGATTTGAATATGTTACCGTTACCCGAAGAAGAAGACGAACAGATTTCGGAAGCTGCTGTAGAACAATATCCCATGTCTGCAGCAAAACTAGAAGCAAAACTATTCGGAGTAGATATAGCACACAGCGAGAACCAAGAGAGGCATAAGCGAACGAGACAAGAACAATGTTCAGATGATCAAACATCGATATCTCAACCGCCTCCTTCATCTCAAATTCAACCAGAAAATTTTGCCAGGTCTTATGACACATCTAAGCTGCCCCCAGGGTGGTTGGATTGCCCATCGTTTGGTCAAGAGATACATGTCATGATACCTTCTAAAGTGCCACTAGGTGAATCCTACAATCATCATGTTCCTCCTGGTAAAAGATACTCATTCAAGCAAGTCATTCAGAAACAAAGACAGCTCAAAAGAGAACTAGGTTTGGTGATTGATTTGACCAACACAACTCGTTACTATCCAACTTCTGATTTGAAGAAAGAGGGTATTAGGCATGTTAGGATTCCATGCAAGGGGAGGGATTCGGTACCGGACAATCTTTCGGTGAATAGGTTTGTCTATGAGGTCATACGATTCAAGCAGATGTACCCGAAGAAATATATCCTTGTGCATTGTACACATGGACACAATCGAACAGGGTTTATGATCATACATTGCTTAATGCGCACGCTACCAGTGCATACAGTCACTGAAGAAATACAAATATTTGCTAAGGCACGCCCTCCGGGAATATATAAACCTGACTACATTGATGCTCTATACGCATCCTATCATGAAAAGAAGCCTGCAGAAGTTTGCCCGCCTGTTCCTGAGTGGAAGAGATCTTCGGAATTGGTTCCAGATGAATATGAAGATGATCATCAAGGTTTGAATGAGACTCATCAGGACATGGATACAGATATAATGACAAATGATGATATCTTGGGTGATGAGATACCTCCTGAACAGCAAGAGGAGATGCGGCTGTTCTGCTGCCAAACTCTCAATCCACGTTCTAGGAATATAAGCTCAAAATTCCCAGGGTCACATCCAGTTTCTCTTAGCAGAGAAAAGCTGCAGCTGTTGAGGCAGAGGTATTATTATGCTACTTGGAAAGCTGATGGGACACGGTACATGATGTTAATAACTAAGGACGGGTGTTACTTGGTTGATAGAAAATTCAATTTCAGAAGAGTTCAGATGAGGTTTCCTTGCAAGCACACAAATGGTTTAGCTGAGAAGAGTACTAGTACTCACCACTACACGTTACTAGATGGGGAGATGGTGATCGATACTGAGCCAGGTTCACAGAAGAAGCAGAGAAGATACCTAATCTATGACATCATGGCAATCAACAAACGTCCTGTGGTACAGTTTCCTTTTCACGAGCGGTGGAAGATGATTGAGGAAGAAGTAATCCAGCCTCGGAATGAGCAGCGTAGAGTTTACCAAAGCAGGAATAATGCTAACTACAGATATGACTTGGAACCATTCACGGTGAGGAGGAAGGGGTTTTGGTTGCTCTCTACGGTTGAGAAGCTCCTGAAGGAATTCATTCCAAGGCTTTCACATGCTGCAGATGGTGTGATCTTTCAGGGTTGGGACGATCCATATGTTCAGGGAGCAGATGAAGGCCTTCTAAAGTGGAAATATCCAGCAATGAACTCTATTGATTTTCTATTTGAGGTAGGTGGTGATGGCCAGCAACAGCTTTTTCTTTATGAACAAGGAAAGAAGAAACTGATAGAAGGATATAGGATTACGTTTAAAGATGGTATGGAATCCTTTTGTTCTGGAAAAATATTAGAGTGTTCTCGAGGTTCTGAGACAAAAGAATGGGTCTATATGAGGACTAGGACTGATAAATCGGCTCCAAATGATATCAATACCCACGACAAGATTATGCAAAGCATGAAGGACAATATCACACAAGAGGTCTTACTAAATGAGATAGATGAGATCACTCGTTTGCCTATATATGTCCATAGAATACAGAAAGATAGCAAAGCACCAGAGAGGCATACAAGTTCAGCAAAGTAAAGGTGAAAGTGGAGGCAAGCAAAAGCTACAATTCCTTGTATTGATGTCAAATTCATCTTTGACATTCAGATGAAGAGATAGGGTTAGTGGATTAGTGTTTCCATATATATTATCAATTTATGATAAATAATGATTATTGAGGCTTGTTGTATCACTGTATGAACTTAAGACTAGCTACCAGCTTCTCCCCCATATATTTTTGTAAAATAGACTAATGACTGTTAAAGTAGAAGGTAGTAGTAGTAGTACCATATCTTCAGCTGATCTGGACTCAGTGAGCCTTTAAGTTTGTATTTCCTGGAAATTTGTTAAGTAGACATGAATAAGCCGGATCCAAATAACCAAACCCAAAACATACATCCCAAGTCAGAATATTACTGTATTTTCAAAATCAGAAGTATTGAAGTTTAAAGGTCTAACCTCTAAACCATGAACAATTATTTGCCCCCAAAGATAATAAGCTTTGCATCAAATATATGTATGCAAGTATTTGTTGATGTACTCATGCAGTCATACCCAGATTATCACACATCACTAATAAACCGGCATGCATAACAGTTTGGAACTCTTTTCTTATCTGAATCTGGGATCTAAAAGAAAATACTATGAACAATATCAATTTGTAGAACATCAGAAATATATGCTCAACACTGTCAACAGTATTCAAACAGACAAAGGAAAAGCTCAAAATAATCTAACCAGCTCCAAAATATTCAATAGATCTAGAGATTCGTAATTTTTTTTGCTACAGTGTTAAGAAACTCAACCGCGATGTAATGAGAACGCCAGTCCAAGTTTGATGTCTCTTTGATAGCATGCATCTGTTATCACTCTTTCCATTAGGGTATAACTTCCCCAAACCGAGTAGGAATAGAATATTTAAACTGAAGAGAAAGCCTTTATAAACTTGGCTCTATACTTCTATTTCCTTTCTTTGACCAAACTCTCAGGGTGATGGAGGCTGTTATGCATGGCCTGTTGGTCTCATCATATACAAAGTCCTCATTCCAGTACATCTACTTCCTTCAACACCATATAATGTTGTGAAAGTTTCCTAGCTTCATTTGATTGGACCTTAACACAACTGATTCAGAACTAGGAAATCTGAATTATAGACAGTTCCCAACTGTAAGAAATAATATGTCAGAGCAAAACAGAAAAGCCACATCAAACAATAGAGCACACAAGGCCACCAGCACAACTGTTGAGATATCAATCCCACATCGGGAATATGAGACCTTGCCTGTAGGTTTATAAGGGTTTGGGCTACTCCACCCATTGCCAATTGGTTTTGGATGTGAACCCCAAATTACTTTATCATGGTATCAGAGCGGGTTACCCACGTCCACGTGTGAAACCCAAAGACCACACGCACTTCACGTCACCCAAATAGTTGTCCACGTGTATGGCTTGAAGATTCACCACTTGGTTTGGGCTACTCCACCCATTCACCACTTGGTTTGGGCTACTCCATCCATTGCCAATTGGTTTTAAATGTGAGAGTATCATAGTGTGGAGTTTTGAGAGATTAAGAGAGCAGTAAGGATTTTAGAGGAGACAGAGAAGGGATCGGAAAATAAATATATAACGAGAGAGAGAGGTTAAGGAAGATAAGAAGAATCGAGGCATCAAGCCATTAACTCATTCCAATCTGATTTGGGTTTTCTGATTTGGGTTTGTAAGTATCCATATTTATAGGCTTCAAAGCTAGACTTCTAGAACACCATAAGACTAATCAAACTTATTAACTATAAGACCCTAAACATCTTGAAGACTTAAATAGACATAAACACACACTCAAACCCTTGAGTACACACCTTAAGATTTTAACAGACCCTTAAAAGCACTAGGCTCATAATTAAACTGGTATGTAACAACAATAGGCACAAACTTAAAAGCATCACCACCATCTAGCTAGGGCACAATCTTGTAAGCTTTCATTTTGTCAATCCAAGTAACCAAGGAATTCCTGGAGTTCCTGAACCCCACAAACCCATGTTCTTTACTCTTGTTCATACAACCAAACATACACTCCCCACTAAAGATAGCATCCACAAACCACCACACTCCAACCTGCTCCAGCTTGGTCGGCACCAGCTGATGCTTCTTCACTATCTCGTTCCACACTCCACTCTTCCCCTTCATCATCTCCCTCAAGCTCACCCTCTCCCCCTTTTCCTGAAACCCGCATTCCTCTATCCCGAAATTCTCAGCCAACACCTTCCACAAATGCTTCCACTTGAAAACATCCCCATTGTTGATATTGAAGGCTTGATTTCTTGCGTAAGGATCCACCGCAGCCCATATCTGCTGCTCCGCTATCAGATCCGCATCCGAAGCCGTTGACAAGCAATTCCACGCCCCTTTGGTCCCTGGAAATCTCAGCGGCATGCCCTCATGTTTGCATATAGCAGCATACACACACAAACTTGCCAGAATGTTAATCATGCTATGAGGCGAAAACCACAAAATGGTATCCGGCCGGTGCACCGACCACGACATCCCCTCTTTCTTCTCCACCTCTTTGAACATGAGATCTTCCATGGTGTAGTAGAAATTCTGGACGTTCAACCGGGGCATATCCTCCTTGAACGGCGAGTCGTGCGGCTGGATCTTCCCCCACGTATCAAACGGCCCGAGATAGTGGTTGCCTCCGGTCTGGAGGCAAATGTGCTTCAGATTCGGGGCGTTAGGAATCATGGCGTTGAGGACGTTGCGCAGCATGGCGGCGTTGGCCTCGCAGTTCTCGGACTCGGTGGCTTTGCTGGTCCATGTCACGTAGAAGATGTGAGTGACGTCAGTCAGAGGCGCGAGCTTGGCCTTGACGTCGTTGGGTTTGGAGACGTCGCACTGGACGTAGTCGACGGGGTGATCGGCGTTCCAGTTGGGGCGGGGGCGGCGAGCGACGCCGTAGACCTTCCATGGACCGCCGGGGGTGTCGGGAAGAGGAAGGATCTCGGCGAGGCTGTTGCCTACTATTCCTGTCACGCCGATCACTAGCCCCACGCTCACTGGCGTTCTCGGCCCCGCATCTTCTCCGTCTAGTCTTTTCTTGTGAGCACCGACGGCTCCGGCCCACCACCAGCTCATGGTTTCTCGTTTGAGAAGAAGAAGAAGAATGAGTGAGTGAGAGTGTAAGTGAAGGTGGGAGAAAATATATAAAGGGGATATTTTAAAGCATCTTCTTATATCAAACCATACTTATATGAATGATGAAGATGATCATATGATATAATATAGATACAAAGTAATTCTCACATTACGAAAACATGAATGACTAATATTGTACTTTCACGCCATGTAAACATGAACTTCTAAGAAAATCTGAATGCAACAGTGGTCAAAATCTGGCGGGTAAAACTGCGTTTTCTGTTGGGAAATAGACATTTGACGTGGAGTAGCAGCAGCCTTATGTTGGTTTGTTTGGAAGTGAAGTGTTCCACGCAATGGCGCACATTAACTACGAATCAGCTATTACTTCCACTACTAGAATAAAGACTTTGGTGGCCAATTGTTTTCGTCGCCTAAGTGCCGTTTTCCGTCGCGTACATATATAGGTGAAAGAAACATTATTCGTTGCCTTAGCCTGGTCACGTAAGAACTTAGGCGACCAAAACACAAGTTTCGTCACCTAAGTTTCTAATCAGACGACTAAAACATTTTCATTGACTTGGTACTAAAACGACGAAAGTTTTTAACATATATAACTAACATTTTGGTCGCCTAAGCATTAAGAAATTTGAAACAAAACAATATTTCTAAATTTTGAATAATTATTAGGCAATTACGATATATAGGGTGTAGCAGATCCAAAGTTCCAAACCAACATTCACAATTCCTCCTCCGTCTCCAGCCAACACTGTTGCTGGCTCCCACGTCACTGACATCTCTCCCATGCTACTGATGTCGCCTTACCACCTATTCTAGTGATTCTCTACCTTGTCAAAATTCATTTCGTCGTCTAAGTTGACAACTTAGGCGACAAATTCTATTTGGTCTTCTAAGTGATCACTTAAGCAACGATATCTTTTTGTCACGAAAAGTTTTATTGCTCAAGTGTTTATTTTAGCTTGTTTTCTTGTAAGGGTCTTTTAGTAATCAAACTAATTTTAATTCTGATTCCACATAGTAAGTAAGTAAAATTTATTATAATTTGCTCAATTCTTATTCTGATTTTGTATGGTAAGTACATAGTTAAATGGAAATAAAATATTTTCATACTGACTCATTCCGTCTCTTATTTTGGTTGATACCAATTCATGATATTTTTTATTCCAAATTAGTAAACGAGCCAAAAGTTTAGTTACACAAAGGGCACATGTATGTAAAATGAAAAAAATTGTTATTTGCACATACATAAATCATAATTGATATCAAGAAAAAAGCATTCGTCCAGTTACTAACACGTGAAAGAATCAGAAATGATACTCACCTCCTTATCAAGAATGGATTCATGAATACGTAAGGATTTGATTACGAGATTGGGAGATAGAACGATGAGAGCCAGCATAGGAATATCATACAAATTACAAATATCAGTAAGGGTGTTTCAGGCATATCATACAATATAAACCTGACCGCTGAGTATGCTTTGCTTTACTTTCAGTTTGTCTGTTGGATTCAAAAACCAGAATCGGCGCGATGGGGACGAAGCAAAGGGACTTGCACAAGTCCTTCAACCTCGCCATACGTTCTCTCCTCTCTCCTTGCTCCTTCCAGGTTCCTATTTCCCAAATACCCATCTCTTTCTTTTCTCAATTTTTCAATTTCTTCTACTTATTTAATTTTTTTGATTACGAAAGGACTTCTGGGAAGCTCTTCCCAATTTCACGACTGCTGAGCATGAACGTCTTCACAGGCTCTTCACTCAGGTACCAACCAACCTGGGCAATTCGTTTGTTTATGTCATTTTTTTAACATGGGAAGCCTTGAACTAATTGGATTGTGTTTTTTCAGGTCCTGAGTTCTTTACATGCAAATATAGAGGTACTTGTTTTCACACCAATTATGTTCTTCTCTCGATTTCTTAGAACGTTTTATTACAAGAACTTATGATTTGGTAGCATTTCGGGGTTTTGTCGAGAGATCACTCGTAGTTGTTAGAAAGCATAGATAGTTGACACAATGGTACAATTTGAGACCATTGACCTTTCTGAAACACACCATTGTTTGCAGCTCTATTGTACTGTTATTCTAGTTCATAGATCTTACTGTCAGGAGATTTGATTTCTTTCATGGGTTGCAATCTCAATCAGGCTGTAATTATACATTCTAATGTAACTTATACAGTATGATGCAGTTTCTATAACAATATAAGCTGGATTTCTGAACTATCTGTCTTTGTAATTTTACAGGAAGAGTTTCAGTCTATATGTCTTGAAACACAGGTACACAGATAATTATTCCTTGGTGATGGTGAAACTAATTTGTACCATTGGAATACTTATGTTGGAACAAAACAAATATGTAAATAAATAATCAACCAATGTTAGTTTTACTGTGTTATCTGGAACACCTGAAACGTAATAGTTTCAAAATGTTTGTATTCTAGTCGAAATAAGATCTAGATGATTTGTATCTTGCTCCAATTGAACTACCACTAAAATCAGCGAGTTCTTAAAGTTATATTTGCGTCCTGTTAAGCCTCTTTCTGCTTGCAGGTTGGAACTGCAATGGATACTGTAGAAAGAATGGTTGAAGAACAAAGTCTGGATCCTTTATATTCAAATAAGTAGGTATCTCTTATATCTTGTACTATATATACACGGATGCTTACCAAACGTATCCCTTCCCATGGACAATATCTAATCAAAGAATATAAAAGGAAGTGAACAAGTGTGAGTTGCCAGACAAAATTTCCAAAAGTTATGTATGCTCAGTGTTTAGATTCATTTTCTTTCTATTGATAAACCCTCTATATAATGTATGACATCATGTTCAATATAAGGGGTCTTAGTGAAATATACACGAGCTGATGCAAATAGATGAACGAGAGTGATCATTTTGTTTGGTAATTGATTAAGCCTCCTGTGTTTACTCTCCCATTTTTGAAGCCATGTAGGTTCTTTACATACATTCCCCTTGATTCTCCATCCTAATATCTATTTTTTTGCATCTCATATTATTTCTTACACTTTTACAGTGTCTAGTATTCTATACTTCTTTCTTTAAACATGCAGCAACTCATATGCAGGACTAATGTAATGGATGCTGCTCACAATCTTTCGGGAACAACAAAGACGGAGATCCAGTATTTGACAAAGATGCTTGAAAAGGTACACATATTCAATAAATTTAACTTCATATGAAACTTCTTATTAGAGAGCACAGACAGTATTGTCTAGTATTCTGGTTGTCCAATATTTACTTGATTGATCATGTTTTAAGCCTTTTGTCATCAATTTCTCCTTACAGGATAGTAAGGTAGAAATATAAAACTGTGTTACAGTATTCAAGGTTCCTATGGACTAAGTATTGTCTTGTTTGGTCCATTGAATGGGTCTGTTTTGGTTGGAGGTGATATATATTTATTCTTTGATTGTTAAAATGAGCCATTTCATCTACCATGTTTAAGAAATTCATCATCAAATTCTCCCTACAAGGTTATGCAGATGTTTGTAATTGTGTTCAAGGTTCAAGGAATCTAGGGTCGAAGTTTTTTTTCCCTTTGGTTTATTGAGGCCCATTGAACCTGGTTTGGTTATTTTGTGGTAGACTGGTAGTGTATGTATTTTAAGCACCTTTTGATTACTAAAAAGAGGCACTTCATCGACTGTGGCTGTGATATCCCGTTTTCATATTAAAGGGAATCTTTTATATTTTATATATATATTTTTTATGATATATATTAAGTGTCTTTAGATGATTAAGAGTAGAATTTTTTTTTTTTGGGGGGGGTGTTCTGAAATGAAAAGAAAATGAATGTGTCCAACTTTTTACTAGATTAATTCCTTGCTGGAGATTTGAAGGACCTTTGGTTAGTTCTACTATTTTAGATTGGAAGACTGCTCTCAGGTGATGGTTATCGTGATTTATTTATAGGGGACAATAAGTTTTAAGATCTTGGGTTTGTTGTATTGGTTTGTACATGTTGCGTCTGTTCTTCATGTTTCAATAGTTATGTGTTTTTAGTATAGAGGCAGCATTTTTTGCATGAGGGCACCTGTATGCCAGATTTTTTTTTCCTGTTGGTCAATTAGGTTAAAGAGACATTGTTCTGTTTATATTTGTGGTTATATATCCTCTCGACTCTCCATTGTTATCGTTAGGCTGGACACTTATTGTGCCAAAATTGTTCTCACACCATTTCTGTCGTGATGTATCTTAAAAATTTTAATCTTTCAATTTATACGAAGGAATGACTGCATAGTATCAGTTTTTAGGATGTACTTTTTTATTTTTATTTTTAACTCTCCCTTTTTTCTTAATAGGCGGAGGCAGAGAATCACCTTAAGCGGGATCGTATTGAATTGATAAAGAAAGGAAGGCCGGATATGTCGAACATGGCAAATGCTGTTGAGAAGGTGCATTTTTGTTTCTCCATTTTGCTTTCTCTATCATTGTCAGTTCTCGTTCTCCCGATAACATTCTTGGAAGATATGTTGGCAAAATCTTAGAGCTCTTTCAACTTTGAAAGTTTGCAGATGAGAAGTGGGATTTCAAGTTATGGAATGTCTCGCAGCAATGGGGTCCATAGTCCGTGATCGATGACTACAATCGGCATATTGAGGAAACTGCTCTGGTTAGTAGCCCATGTGCTTTTGATTTCAAACATTAGATCTTTGTTTGCCATGTGCTTCCATAAAATTAGAATGCTCAAGTTGTAATTGTAATAGAGGTTCTAGTATAGGTCGAAAATGCAGATGTAAAATCTTGTATGTTAGCTTTTTGTTTTTTCTTGGCTGACATGCAAGTTTGTTGTAATTGCCTGAATGTTTTATGCTCTTCGTTCTGCAAGATGTGTAGCTAATACTGTATGTCATATTGTTCTATGTTATAGTTCAACAACTATTTTCCTGTTGAGTAAAGGTTTCTACTGATTTATGAATTAGTCTTTCAAGATAGAGATTACATAGCATAATAAGAAGTTTTCTATCGGAGCTAGTTTATCTATATAGGCAGATTAGGAACTATGTTTTGAAATAGATAGTACATTGTACTCGGTACCCCATCAACGTTTTGTAGATTATGCAATATGTATGCAGATAACTACTCCAGCAATAAGCACATCAGAAAAGCACCGAGGACAATATATAAGGAAACCCCAACCTATAATTGGAGAAAACTGAAATCGTGTTAGGATGATCAGAAAATGAAGCTGGACTTCAACTACGCCTGGCTAGCTTGTAACATTCTTGTTTAAAGAAACTGTTCATTACTTCATTACCACCATGACACCATATGAGAGTATGAGACTCATTCTTATCATTGTAGTCTGTTTCAAGCAGTGAATGAGGAAGCAGCTAAATGCTAATGAACATTTCAAACTTTCAAATTTTAGGTACATTTGAAGATGAGAGATCAGGGCATTACATATGGAAGTTAGCTAAGTAGCATCTAGAGTTACGTTCATTGTCGACTCTTTTGCATTGTTGAGAAGTCATCTTCATCTGGGATTTTTGATTATACCAAACAACTAAAGCCAAAGGTTTTGGCGATATAACATAGAACTTGGACAGTTAGTCAGTTTTGAGGCCAGGCCAAACCGTATATATGCACATGCAGATCGCTTAGAGGGATCTCAAACTTACACGCCATCTGTCCCACAGTTTGGTTCAATAAAAAAAGCCTTGTGCTTGCTACTTGGACCTAAACTGCAACAGATTTGGATTCACTTTCCAAGCTTAAGTTCCAAGAATAATTGATCTACCTAACGATGCCGTATTGCCGTATGATTCTAACAGATATATACATACGTGTCCAATTCCAAATACCTACTTCGATGTATTCATGAAAATGTGGACTGAATATTCCTCTGCATGCTGCTATAGCTTATTAAAATACAGTGCAAACCAGTTTGTGTTTTCTGTTCATTGCATGTACACGTACCTCTTGTAACAGAAAGAAAAAAAAAAAGAAAAAAAAAGTCCAAACAATATACAACAAGTCGATAGCTGGCTTTGAGCATGATTGATAGAGAGTAGGTAAAGTGTGCCCATTTTCCATATCTCCCTCAAGTATCTTCCTATAACACCAAAAATGAAAAAATGGAAAGACATTTTTGTTGGGGGATGAAAGCTTCATAGTATGAAACTATGAAAGAAAGCTACAGAAAACCATTTTGTTCATTCACCAGCGAGGCTTTGTGGAGTTTGGTTCTCAAAAGCTAAGCTTGGTCGGGTAAAACTAAAATCAATGAAAGAATAACTAATAAGGGTTACGTGCAAGCTGGCGATGGATCTGAGTTACACGATTTGTGAACATAGAAGCTGTAAGTTCGGTTGGGATGTAAGACAAGCACTCATCTAAGATGGCATGGAATAGATATATGCACAAGGTAAAAGAACAAAAGGGTACGTGGGGGGAGGTCATGATGATGATCGATAGGCAACGCATTCCGGCCTTTTTGCAGAGATATTGTGTCAAGATGAACAATGATGCAATAGGTCACGCTTTTGCTTCACGAAATATATGATGAAATGCATTGGCAATCAAAAGTTGCAGTAGCAGCAGCTTGAAGGTCGATCTTCAATAAGATAATATATCTCTTCAATTCTGCTTAGAATCTTCAAAAATATTAAGGCCATTGATGAGAATATATGTTGCGGTCACAAATCGATCAGCTTGAACTTTCTTTTAACCAATGGTGATTTCTTTAGTTGATGAATCCGTCTCGGAGTCTAGAATGTCATTCAAACAGATACTTCGACCTAGCTCCAGCCAACAGAGGCAAAATCTCTCTCTCTCTCAGCCCTAGATTTTGAAGCGTGTCTCACTTCGCTTCTTAGAGATAGCTAGCAATTCCCTTTGCTTTTTCCATCAAGGCATGAAAATCTAATTTGCAACAAATTTCATAATTCATAAACACTATGCCAGTCAGTCAACTAGAGAAATGCATTATTTTCTTTGTCAAATTCGAGCCGTTGAAACCTGGACCATATAGACCCCCCTTAATATTGTATCATGAATTATTAGATGCATGACTCACAAATATAAATTTGAAGTCAAGTTTACAATGTTGCAAATGATATGGATTTGCATCCAATAATTTCAAATGAAAATCCGAAAACCATCTATGTTTCCAACTAGAATTATCCAACGTGCATGAATTTTTCATTGGGGAGCAACATTTTGTTTGTCAAATCTAAATATAAAGAATTTCTGGTGCCGTAAAATTACTTCCATTTCGAATTCCATCATCTACAACGTCAAAATGAATGTAAGTCATGATGAACACTTGGCAAGTACTGGCTGAAACAAGTGTTGGATATGTAATGTGTCAACAGAGTTGTTAAGAGTTGAATTGAAGTAAAGTCAATAGAGAGGCGTGGTTGTCCTTTAGATATTATTGAAATGCAATTATACGAAGTGAGATATATAGGAATGGGAGACGAGATGTCTGAAATAATTGACCAAAGAATTATGCTCGAGAAGTCAGAATTTCTACTCAGCTATGTTGTTCGTCTTTAGTAAAAGTTCTTTGTATACGGTGTGATTTTAGTCGTTCGTAATAATTTTTATATACGAACCGAAAAACAATTATGATCGCACTCTCGAATTAGCACGCGGCCACCAGTTGCCCTTATCTTGTCATTTCTTCCCATCAAAACAGAAGGCTAGCTAGCTTGATCTTGTATCCCAAAAAAAAAAAAAAAAAAAAAAAAAAAAAGAACAACAAACAAGAAGTACTCGTTCTTACCCGAGCAAGAACCACACAGAGACACCGCCGGAGGATATCAAATACTCTTTATAAATATCAAGATCACAACCGGGAAATATACCCATGCTAATCTTTAAGTCAAATTCTCGCAGTCATGCATCTCTTGAGTCTTGACTGTTAGCCATTACAGTCGCATAAGTTGACAAATGTCAGAAACCCTACAAAAATCTAAGAGTGAGAGATGGGAAGGAATGTTTAGAACAGTTAATTATAATTAGTTAAGTTCAGTTATAAATTTAGAATCACTCTCTAAGTCATGATAGCATTTTGATTTCGTAATGGGTAAGGTTTTACAACTCGTATTAAAACTTTGAGAACTCGTGTTACAACTTTATAACATATGTGATGCATGACATATATTAACTCATTGTAGATTTTTCCCAAATAGACTGAATACCAATTTTGATTTCGTCATCTTGTATATATTTTTTACAGGGTTTCAAAAACGCCATAAAATTCTCATCTTATCAAATCATTTATGGCATTTTCATGTTAAAATGTCATTAAAATATTTATTCATGACATTTTTATCAAAAATGCCATTAATGAAATGTCATTAAAGGCTATATTTGTAGTAGTGTGATGTTTAGGGTTTGATATATAAACCGAATATTTGGTAATCTATACTCATAAAATCGGAAACGGTTGGTTCAAGTTTGGTAAATGCAATGATTATTTATGTCTTTGATTACAAGGAATTTGATATTTACCTAAACCTAAACACCTAAACCTCATATCCTCTCTGAGCTGCCATGCTACTCGTTCGGTGACGCCAAATCGGCATTGGCCTTCGGGTCTCACTGGTTGTCGGGTCTATATTGGAACATCGATCTCTGTTGAATACATAGCATTTGAAAGTCCTCACGTAGTTCTCATTATTATAAAGTCCTCATTGAAACATCTCTCCAATATATAGTAACCCTAAACCTATTCAAATGGCACATGCCTGGTGTGTCATCATCTCCCAGCTAGCAAACTAGTAGATGAGATATTATTGAACTTGGAGCATGCATGTATTTTGGGTTTAGTGAACTAAGGGGAACAAACTTCTTGATTGGGGGCCTTTATAACTAATAATACTGTTGCTTACGCAACTACAGCTGTCTAAATCTAGTGAGACATTACAATGATTGTTACAAGTCTTCCATCTTAATTTGAGAATTTTAGATATACCCCAACTAGATATATAGTCAAACAAATGTGTTTGGAAAATGGAACGCATTCTATATATATTTGTCCATGTATGTCAATTTCGATATTATAGACTTAATGCCGTAAGCCTTAGGCTTCTTCTCCATCTCGATCGATCTCATTTTGACTTTCCTCATTACAACTAACCATTTGTTGGCCGGTTCCTCATGTAGTTGCAACTACGTGCATACAATTGAATGTAATAGCCCATATTTTCGAACATGCAGATATTGAAGAATACGTGCATTTGTTATAGAATAGATCTTGTAGTTGTACATGATCACCCTAATGGTTGTTAATGTACTCATAAAGTCAAGTAAATTGATCAAAAAGTGAACAAAAATCGATTTCCATTGAATATAACTTCAGCCTTGCGGCTCTTTACATTATTTATTTGAGAAAATAAACAAAATTTTTGTGAAATGTATGTACAATTCTCTTCGTCACCAACTCACCATCTCAAAAGAAAAAAAAAAAAAAAAAAGGAAACATGATATACAGTTTGCATGTATCATGTTTTGGTATCGATCAAGAACACTCTTTAGTTATGTACAATTTGGCTTCCGGCTATCCACAGCCCTCTCAGTCCGGCCAAAAAGAAACGGTGAATGAATCCCTAGCCTTCGAGTTCTTCAGCTCGTTGTTTAATTCTTGGGAGCTAGCTCTCTCATTTCTTCACTTTCCTTAACAGGCAAGAAACCAATCTTCTCTCTCATCATCTCTCTCTTTATATAATCAAATATATATAGAAAGCTGTTTCATTCTGAAGCTTTCGGGGGTGGATCAGAATTCAGAGTTTTATATGTATTTCGGGAAATAAACCTCATTCCTTGGAGGATAATATGATGGGCAGCCCATTTTGGGGAAGAGCAAAAGGGCCATACTGGATGCCATTTTCTGCGCCAACAATAGACCACCTGCAACATAATGGCAGCTCTGAATTAACATTTCTATTTTTAGAAACTACAAAACTGATCAGAGAAGGTGGAGCTCTGTGTGTGTGTCTATCCACATCCTATTTTTATCAGATCAAGTTGTTAGCACTTAGCAGTAGTAGTACACACCTGTACTTTGTTGTGAGATGGTGTAGAATGACCAAAATCTCCAGCTTGGCCAATTCATTCCCAGGACATGAGTGGTTCCCACTGCCAAATGGCATGTATGTATTGGGTTTTGGAGCTACCTGTCAGATTCAAAACCACAATGATTGATTAGTACACCCACTCATGTCTCAGATATCCAAAATATTGACTGGGAATTTGCATAAGATTCTTCAATACTCACCTCAAATCTTGTGGGATCAAACTTCTCAGGCTCAGGAAAGATCTCTGGACTGTGGTGAATGTTTCTGAAAAGTGGTAAAACTTTCCACCCTTTTGGGATCAGATAACCTGAAATTGATTTAGCCATTCCAATTATCAGAAAAATATGGTTTTAGGACGTCATAATTGTCGGGTTTATGGTAAGAGAAGATTTATGACGCAAGTAAAGTAACTAAAAAACTGACCTTCGTACTCGACGTCTTCGACAGCTTCTCGGAATGTAAAAGATAAAATGGAAGCAACTCTAAGTGTCTCCTGAAGAACCCTCGAAGTAATTGGCATCTTCTTCGTGTCTTCCCAGTTCAGAACCTTCTCTTCCCCACTCTCTTCTTTGAGCTTCATGATTGCTTCTTGCTCTTCCTGTAATTTAAGCCCTTTGGTTAGTAAAATTGTTTCTTCCTGTATTGAACTTCAACCCTTAATTTAATGGATAGGATTTAGATAACGAACGAGTACTTACGGTGACAGCTTCAAGAACACTTGGGTTTTCGCCGAGATACTTCATGATCCAAGTCAAAACGCTAGCCGTCGTGTCGCGAGCTGCGAAGATGACGCCGATGACGTTGTCGGCGATTTGCTCGTCGGTGAGGCCTTCTTTGTCGCCCATGAAAGAGCCAAGAAGGTCGTTGTGGTCATCGAGCTTGCTTTCTCTCCTGGTTGAGATGATTTTGGCCAAGATCTGAGCCAGCTCCTTTCTGGCTTTCATGGACTTGTGGAAGAGTGTTCCGGGAATGTTTATGGACATTGAATTGTAACCCTTCTCGAGAATGTAGTAGCATCTCTTGAGATCCTCTCTGTATAGGATTTCATCTTTGCCAAAGATGGAAAGCAGTGCGACATTGAACGTGAACTGCAAGAAAGAACCTCAATTCGTTCAGTTTTCAATTCTTGATTTAAGTTTTGTTTTTCATTAGTACTATGTAGCTAGCACACAGAACAGCTCTGTTTCTTTTTTTGCTCTGTTTTTTTTATGTGCTCACCGTCTTCATTTCTTGGTAGGTGTTGAACGACCGGCCTTCCCAGGACTGAAGGGAGTCCTTGGCGATGGCTTCAATGTCTCCGACTTTGTTTTTCAGGGCTGTGGGCATGAAGGCTCGGAGAACAAGCTTCCTCAGCTTTGCGTGGTAGTCTCCTTGGTGGAAAAATATAGCTTGCTTTCCCAGCATCCTTTCTTTGCTGGCCGGAAAAGTAGGCTTGAAGAGATGGGATTTCGTCAAGAGAACGAATTTGGCAGCTGCCGGACTTGAGATCATGACGCAAGGACATCCCAAGATGTGGGTCTTGAAGATTGAGCCGAACCTATATGAATTACAAACACAAGAAATTCAGTAACCACGGATTATAGATGAAACGACGTGAAGTGTGTATTTGCCTAGAACTAAGTACCTCTTGATTTTGGAGGCGAAGAAGACATTTGGGTTTTGAGAGTAGAGCTGGAAGGTCTCGCCGATATAAGGCCAACCGAGGGAACCGGGAGGAAGTGGGATTTTATGGCGAGCGGAAATGAGGAAGAGCTTGATGATGGGAGAGAAGAAGAAGATGAGAGCAGAAGCAGCAAACATGCAAAACATGGAGTTGAGGCTGAGTAGTTCCATGTCTGATTAGTTGGGTAATGAATTGAATTAGTAAAAGGAAGCAGACACAGAGAGGCAGAACAGACAACTGGTGATAGATAGATGGAAGGAAAAGTAAGAACGGATGAGTTGGGTGAAGAAAACAAGTGAAGTGGGAATATTTATAGGCTTAGGTATGGTGGTGAGTTGAGAAATGAGCTGAGGAAGGAGAGGAGAGCTTTCAATTCCAGCTGCACACGGAATCTGCTGCTTCCAGCTCATTATTCATGTCCTTTGGGAGCCAAAGAGAGAGAGAGCTGAGAGAGAGAGCTGAGAGAGAGAGAGAGAGAGAGAGAGAGAGAGAGAGAGAGAGAGAGAGAGAGCGTC